>NW_010315567.1:17109-42090 GCF_000700745.2 Antrostomus carolinensis
AAAGATTGTGCCGATTAGACTTTCTGAAGGGAATGTTTTACTTTATTGCTGTGGCTTGAGTGTCTTTGATAGCAATAGTGTACAACTTTGTCTTTGCTTGTTACTCCTAAGCTGCTCACCCCCTTCCTCATCAGCATCTAAATTAACGTGGTTACCTGGATCTTTGTGGGAAAGAACCAAGGTATCTGTCCTTTATAAACTAAAATTATGTTACCTGTGTGTTAAAGCTACTTTGCTCATCTTGGGAATTGCACTTTAATTTTGCAGTAAGCTTTATACAGAGGAAAAGCGTTGTAATTATTTCTCTAGTTTGGGGGGAATCTGAAATCTAGTTTCGCACAGAAGCCAAGAGCACTGCTTTATAAAGGGGTTGTGCTGCAGTACAAAAATTCATCTGTGAGTGACCTCTTAGGACTTTGTAACTTTATACCAACACATCCTAATTGTCTGCTCAGGTCACAGTCAGCCTTTGATGTCTCATGGACCACGGTAGGGTACTGGGCCAACTGGTTCAGCTGCTGCCCTGGTACAGGCCTAGAACAACAGCCCTTTATTGTGCACTGGGCTGGTTGGGCTGCTCAAGGACCAGGGAACCTGCCAGCCCACACCAGCCTCCTCTTGACTTGCGCTTCAGTAAAGCGTGCAGTTTGGGTTACGTTTCCTCTGGTAGCACAAAGTCCAGGGGATATCTACGGTGTATTTTGTTTGGTTTTGTCTGTGAAGGTGTCTGCTCTGTGTAATGCTCAGCTTGTAGTGCATGAAGTATGACAGCGTTTCCTGAGTGGGTTAGCAGACTTAGACTTTTCAATCTGTGTCCTCACAAGTAGCCTTCTTATGTTTTAGCTTATACCAGTGATGTTTCTTGTGAAAGTTGACTGGGAGGCTTGGGGTTTTTTTTTGGTTTTGTTTTGGTTTTTTTTAACGGCTTCTCTTTAGCAATTCTTGGACAAAGACTTCTATTTGTTTATAGTTAAAACTAATTTTAGCTTGCCTTCTCCAGACCTGTGTGGATAAATGCCTTGGTATTGAGCATAAAATTTTAAACAGAAAAATGTTGGTACACACACACACTGTCTTATGTTTCCAAGGATTTGGAAACGCAGTAATTTGGGTTGTTTTGGAAATGTTGCTTTATAAGATTATTGCCATGCCAGAAAGCATATGAAATATTTTGCAACTGCATCTAAACTTATTTCCATGCAAGACATAAATTCATGTTGCATTTATTCAGACATTGCTCCTAGGATTGTTAGTGCTATATCTTCTTGCCACTTTAGTATAAATACATTCTGCAGCTTGACTAATAGAATACCAGTAATACTTGGTTGTTCACTGTATATAACTATAATTTCTTTAGCTTCCCTCGCACCCAGCATTAACTTATATTTTTAAATCACAGGGAGTAAGCTAAATAGGGTTTTTTTGATACATATGCATAGAATATATGTTGGTCTATGTACAGTGCTTGGAAAAGTAATATGACTGCTTCTAATAACACTTCCCCTGTGATTTTTTTTTTTTATAGTTGGTTATTCTAAATTTTTTCAAGCTTACATTAACTCAAAATTAAGGCTTATTTCATTTTATGAGCACTTGCTTGCTTGTCTCATTCACCCCGAAAGCAATGCTTAAGAATGCAAAAAATACATTACTGCTATAGCATAGTAAAAGTAATGAAAATCAAGTGTTATTCAGGCAGCACCTGAAACCAGGTGCTAATGACTGTAGCTATTAAGCAAACTTGTCTGGATTTAATCAGAGACCTGTTTGGGGAACAGTCTTGATGAGGAAGGTAATAGCAACGTGATAATAATGATAATAACAAAGCTTTGCTGGGTTGGGAGGACTTGGGAGCAGCATATATGAGATACTGTTTGTACCATCAGCCTGTGATCTTTTGAGTTTAGATGGAAGATGAGTTGGAAGAGAGCAGAAGCAGAAATGCATTACTGGAAAGCTGCACTGAAAGGTATTGTAAAGTTGGGTGGTTGCATTGGTGCTGAGTAGCTTTGTGTGGGCTCTTTGTTGGCTGTTGTTTTGGCTTTCTTGTTGGTTTTGGAAAGGATATTGAAAAGGACATTAAAATTTTGGGGTAATGTTTCTTTTTTTTACTTTTGTATTTCTTTTATGCTACCCTTCTCTTTCTGAGGGATTTCATTATAACATCTTGAACAGTGGATTGATGTATTTCAGCCATTCTTTCAATACTTTGGCTGCAAGATATATGAAGTTGCTGTTTACAAGCAAAAAGTAATTGAAATAAATTGCCAAAATTCCTTTAAAAAAGGAAGAATGTTTTTACTGGCAAATCAGTTTGATGTCCTATCCAGCCATTGCCTTATATGGTTCCTGGTAAGAGTTGTGCAGCATGAAGAAGTGAAACAATTGAGAACAAAATCAGGCTTTTCTGGTGGTTTGATTGTGGTAGTGTCATAACCCACTTCCTTCTTTCAGTGTTCAGTAGCATGGGAAGCTGTTCAGCAGAAGTCCCAACCACTTGGGCTTCCTGTGGTTGTTTTGAGACTGGTTAAAAGTCACGCATGGGGGAAGAGAACTCTTTTTCCTTCAAAGAAAAGTGGTTTTTGTTCCCTGTCCCCCCACCAGTCCCCGATATATGTGTTACAACTGTATATGTGCTGTGGAGTAATTTCTTCTTGAGCCATGATACCTTTTTAGCTTTGTATGGAACCTGTAGTAGACAATCCTGTTACATATCTTTTCAGATCTTATGTTGGTTCCTACACAGTCAGCTTTTCTAGAAATGAACTGTTAAATGATTTCTGGTGATAGATTGGCAGTAGCTAAAATGGCTCGTTGAAAAATTTTCAAGAATGTTATTGGTCTACATGTGTCTCATACCAAAATGATTGTTTAATACAAAGGAAACGTCCTTCTAAGTGTGGTGTTGAAGTCATAGATATGCAAGTGTGATGTGTCAGTTTATACCTTCCTCCATTTATAATCATATATAGAGGATATAATCTTGCTATCAGCTGAGACTGAAAAACCAAAGCCTTACAAACCTGGCTTTTGACAACTAAGGCTTTCTACAGGTGAATTCTATGTAAAGGGAGGTCTTGCTAGTCACCATCCTCAGACAGAGTGCTTTCATTTCTGTATCCCCACCTCAGGGTTTGTTTTCTTTTTTTCATTCTTTGTTTTAAAGGTCTTGTGGAACTTTTCCTGAAAATCCCATGGGAGGGTTTGTATTGGCAGTGTTGTTTGTAATGAAGTCTTGAGTATGCAGCTGCAGAATCAAATGGAAATTGCAGTGTTTTAGACAGGGTGAGGGACATTAATGCATAGCCTTTCCTGTAGAAGTTAATTTATTGTCACAGTGTTGGTTCTGCACAGCATGTGTCAAATGGAGCATGGCTGAAAGCATCAATTCTGAAGCTTACCAAGCTGTTCTAGAAGACCTGGTTGATTGAAGGCATAAGCGGGGCTGCAGTTTGGAGCTGTTGGGTTTTATGAAACTCTCATTCATAATTAAGCTTATTTTAAAAAATACTTTTAATGAGAAAAATGAGATATGGAGCTGATGTTGAAATGTTTTCCGGAGTCTTTTTGTACCTACACACATACGTTGTTAGGCACATCTGTAATCTGTACCACTGCAAGACTTTCAGATGGAGAATTTTTTTTAAGCATTATTTACTGAAGGTATGAAACCTGAATAAAACCCATTACCCATTGTCCTTTTACTTGTGCAATAGTTAGTGTAATATTTCAATAGTGACAACGTATTTTTAGAATGAGCAAATTGCAATAAATTAACATGGTTCTAAGTTTTGAAAAGATGAGTAGTTTTTCATCCTATGTATCAGTTTCTTATTCTGCACAAAAAAAGTAGTCGCTGAGGATGAAAATAAGAGTTAGGTGGTGCACAGCAGTTGTCCTCTGCTGCAGCTGTGCTGAGATCGTGGACATCATGAAGAACACTTGGCTTTACTGTTTGCTTCACTGACATGGCACTTAATTATGTGAGACAGGAATCTTATGGGGGAAATAAACTTTGCTTTTGCTATGTTTTAGACTACCATGTTCATGGATTTTGTAAAAGGTGAAATGTTAGAATATACATTTGCCTTTTAGTCTAGTAAATGGCAGTTGGAACCCCCTCCAGTGGCACTGTTGGCTGTCTGAGCAGACATAGGAAGATCAAGACAAAGGAACATGGGCTCTGGCTGTAGCTCTGGTTTCTCCAGGTTCTCAGTTTCATCCCTTTCTCCAGCAGTCTAAAAGTTCTCTCAGAGCTCTTCCTTATGATGTTTTTGCTACATCCATTCCTCTGTAGTATTTTCCTTCAGACAAGTAAGCACAATCTTCTAGGCCTTTTGAACAACCACAGTAGTCCCATATTGGGGATTCTGTCTTGGTAGCAGGGTGGGTTTTATCATTCCAATTTTCTTTTTTGTGTGCATATACAAGCCACCCTGACAGCTTTCCTGCCATTCACAGCTAAACACAGAGGCAACAGGACTTTTTAAAATGAAAGTTGTGGTTTGTTCTGTAGGACTTCTGGTTCATGCATCTTACTCCTCTTAAAACATGCTGTTACAGCTCTCAGGTTGTTTGACTACACCTGTGAAAAGCATATGTGTGCTAAATTGCAATTGTAGACTCTGTAGACTCTACCATCCAGGATTTTTTTTTTTTTTTTTTTTTTGCTTTGAGGTTGCTGAAAGTTTTTTAGTGGAACAAAGCCCATGTACTAAGATTAATTTTTGGTTTTCAAATTGATGTTTTACTGTCTAGGTTTTAACTTAGTATGTGTTAGCATAATACCAAAATGCATGGAAAAGATATCACCCATTTAGAGATTTATTGTGGCTATGATTTATATTCTGGATATATATATATTATATTTTATGGCTAAGATTTATATTCTGGATTCTTCTTGTACTGTACCTGCTTCTTGTTTTGGGTGTGTGAAGTTGAGAGCTTCAGTGTTTCAGACTGAGCTGTCATGGTGAGCTAAATGGTCACTGTGGCAGGACAGCTCTTGTGTCATAACACGATTCAGAGTACACAGTCGAGAAAACTTCCCCATTTATCCCTCCTACCCTTGTTCTTAGCACTAGTTTCACAACACTTAAGTCTACATGTACTTACACCTTCTAGTTATAGGAACACAAGAGGTTCCTTCAAGTGCCCTGAAAGTTGGGATGGGGAACACAATGTGTTACCATTGATGTTGCTCCTTGCTAGGTGAGGCTTTCTTTCACACCACAGGATTTTCTCCAGGCCTGTTCCTGCTGTTAATTAGCATACTGCATTGCAAATAGTCTGTTCCTCATTCTTTTACCCTTTTCTTCCATGCCGGCATTGCTCACAACAACGCAGTGTTTTATGGCTATTTCTGGTCTTTCAAACCTTTACCATTGGAGAACAGACTCTGAGCCACTGTGAGTGATACTACTGTGCTGGCAGTTTCTCAGAAAGCTTTTTGCTTCCCATTAATTTTGGAGAATGCCCAGTAATTTAACAGTTCTTAAGGCTGATTTCTATTTTTTTCATGTTGAATATTGCTGGCTAAAACTTCTGGTGATCTTTCTTCTTTATTTTCATTGTTTGTGGGAAGAACAATAGATGTATAGTGTACAGTGAATGGACATACCATGTTCTAACAAATTTTCATTTGAAAATTTAAAACCAGTAATGCATAGGTTTTTGATGGTTTATGGTTTTTTGTAGGTAAACCTAAATCTAATCTTGCTTCTGAGTATCAGCAGTGAGACTTCAGTTTTTCTACTCTGTGAACATACATTATTCAGATATAGTATTAGCGCAGAATCACAGAATGGTTGAGGTTGGAAGGGACCTCTGAAGTCCAACCACCCTGCTCAAGCAGGGACTCCTAGAGCACATGAACCAGGATTTTGTCCAGGCGTTTTTTTAATATCTCCAGGGAGGGAGATTCTGCAACCTCTTCTATATTTAAAAAGAAAATAAAGTATTCAAGTGCTATCCTTCCTTAATTTCTTGGAAAGTAGAAACTGTGCCTGTATATTCTAGTTTTGAAAACAGAATTCTAGATTTCTGGGTAGGAAACAGGAATTTTTGATGAGATGATGGAAGTTTTGAAAGATTATCATGTGTGTGTTTGGAGCCAAGGGCCATGGCAGGGACTTTGTGGTCCTATCAAAATTGGTCTGTTTGGTTTCAGAAAACAGGTTTTCTTTCTCTTCTCCAGAAATACTAATCATAAGAGCTCCCCCTCCCCACAGTGATCAAAATTCTTACCTTTCTTGCTAAGATAGACAAAAATTTAAAAACTATTAAGTGGTAGGACTAGATCTGTTTCTACAGTGAGATATAAGGAGGAGATGGGAGCCACTTCCACTTAAGAGGGATGAGAATAGTACAGGGCCAGGAGGTTCATTAGGGCTCTGATTTCTGCTAGTGGGGGAACATGAAGGAGTTTTGTCACCTCTTTTCTTTGTATTCTGGTGTCCTAATGGACCAAGAAAAACTTTGCTGATGCCAGCATGGATTTCCTTATCCTGTTTTTACTAGTTCTACTAGTTGTTTTTCTTCCCTATCTGATGGGGAAGGGAATGGTTCATGAGATCCACTGTACTTTTGAAAACACAAAGCAAATTCCAGGACATCTCTACATGTGCCAGTAAAACACGATGGCCCAGTTGTTTGATCTATAGACTTTCTGTTTGAATGTTTATCTTCAGCATTTCTTTCAAATAGTGAGTCTTCTGTTCTCTCTAGCTGCCATTATCACAGCTACTTGTTTGCTGGATGTTGCTTTTATTTGTATCTGCTGTTGATTTGTGTAGGTGATAAATGTTCAAGTACTTGTGTGGGTGGGAGAAATAATCTCAAGTCCAAATCTGCCAGTATGTTGTTTCTGGTTAATTCTGAACCTCACTGGCCAGAGGGCACATGCTTGCCCTGCAGGCACGAATCAGTGGGTGATCATTTAATCTGTGCAGATAGTCTCCCTTTTTATAGCGAGCTGAGGAACCAGGGAGATTGTTTTAAAAGCGTGTAAGTTGTGACTAGAATCCTCTCGTCTTGAAAACAAGATGATGCTGATCTACTGTGTCCAAACATGAAGTGATTAATAGTAGTGGTTAGTATTTGCACTTTTAGGAATGCTCACAGGGGTTCAGCTGAAAAGTAGCAGGGGGGAGGTAAGTGCTGTAACCAGGAAGGACACTTTTTGTCTTGTTTAATAAAACATACTTGTCTAATACAGATTTCCAGTACAGTGAAGTGGCTCACCTAGCCGAGGGGCCATGGTAGCTCAGATATTCAAGGTTTCATTTTTCAAAACTTGCCTGATGGCTCCCCTTTCCATGTGGTAATTGCTTCCGGACAGCATCACCAAAAAGCCCTTGAGGCTGTGGGTTTTTTTGATGGAGAAACTTTGATGTTTTTAAAATGAAACAGGTTTCAGACCTTCTTGGATGCAACTTGAGCTCAGTTTTGAATTATAAAGCCTCTCCTGTATGCCTGGGAGGATGCTTTTGTTCAATTTATCTTGGATAGTTGCAAAGACTGAACAATCAGCTCCTGTGTTTTGTATGCGTGGAGCTGATGGCAAGTCACCAGCTTCATTTTCTGGTGAAGTGTGTGGGCAGCACAGGGATTTTGCCTAGGCAGGGCGGAGACATTAGCAACTCTCCCTCAATTTACACTCTTCTTTCTCCTAATAGCCTACCTGAAGGTAGCAACTTTACTGTATAATTTATTATATTGTAGGACTCTGATGCTTGTACTTGTTTATAGTGCAGGGGACTGTGATAAGCAGCTCTAGTTCGGTGGGTGGGGAGGATTTGTGTGGGTTTTTATTTGTTTGCTTGTTTTCCCAAGTGCTAATTTACAGTTGTGTGTTGAGTCCCTTCCCTCTGATAATTTGTCTAGGGAATGGAGAAAAGCATAGTTCATGAAACTGAAAAAAGCCATATGACCAACCTCCAAACTCACACCTGTCAGGATACATTACTGGATACACAGAATGTGCTAAAACATAAGAGTGCTCTCTGGATTAACTCTCCCTGGTTTATCCCATTGTCCTTGTACTGCGGATGGTGGCATATAGATTATCTGACTTTACCCTTGATCAAAAAGTCTGTACCTATCTAAAGGCCTATAAAGACTTATTTCCTCTGGTTAGAAGCAAGTTTTTGTGTTTCGCTTTCAAATTTCTCTGCAGTAGCTTGGATTCCTTTTCCCCCATTTTTAAAAATTTTCTCCATCCTATGCATTTTTTTAATTACTGATTTATTAACTGTTTCGGGAAGGTTCTCTGCATTTTAAGTAGAACAGAATCAGCATAAGCATCACTAATTATAAAGCAGATTTAGCCCTTCAAGTGAAAAGTTGCAGGATTTGTTTTCCCAGCAGAATAAAATGTAACACAGGAAGGAAAAGCAATGATTTAAAGAACTACATGCTATCAACCTTTTCAGTTGGAGAATTTCAGTTTTCTCTGAAGTTTTCCACTGATGTCATTTATAAAAGAAAGAGATGGTTATATGCTTTCATACAAATTAAAACCCTTTTGAGATTTTTTGCATTGTTGATTTTGAAATGTGAACCACTTTCTAATGGATCAAAAGTAATAGTCACAGTTGTTTCTGACAAATCTTCTAATGTTCTCAAAATGTAAATTTTTGGAAGAAATTAACCAAGCAGAGAAAAGATACAGTATTTCTCTTGAGGAACTTGTGGTTTGCAGCATGATTAGAGAAGTCAGAACTGTTGACTTGAGCTCCAGTTGTTTATTTGCTTTTATATACTTCAGTTTACACATTTAAACTTCCTATTTTTCTTTTTTTTAACTGTGTATTTTTAACATAGCAACATAACAGATGGATGCAGAAAAATTGTAACTGAATGTAACCTAGTTGTTTTTCATTTAAATATCTTTATTATTCTTGATTCATCTAATGGAAATAGAGAATAAAAATAATTATGTAACAACAGGAGGTGATACAGCACTCTGTGAGAATAAAGAAGTGGTGAAAATGTCTTGTGGAAAAGAGTTGCAGTAGCAAAGATTGTAAATCATGACAGGGTAGATTTTATCCTGTGCTTCTAAACAGTGATCCATCTCAACCTGTGTTTATATAGTCATTTCCTAAGCAACTTTTCATATTACAGACTAGTTTAATTTGGTCCTCGTTGTAATGTGTTTGAAACATTTGATGATTATGAGTACAGTCTAATTAATCTCAAATTTAAAAATTTTTTTTGGAGGGGAAGCCTTTTCTCACTGATAGGAGGATGCACAGCTTTGATTATGACTTAATCAGTGCTTAGCTGTGTGTCAGTGTTTAAGACTGAAAGCAGTGTGCATGTGAAGAAAACAATGGATGTAATGGATATCTTTTATTTATTTATTTATTTATTTAAACCCATTCACATTCTCCTCGTGCTGTTTCTGTCCCTCTGCGCACCCTCTGCCTCGCTGCTGCTCTCACAGATACTGCTGAAATGGGAAACAAAATTAAATGCTTGATCCGGATGGCAGCTGCTCTCAGCGACACAATCTTGTTTAGAAACATCCCCAGTATCTTCAGAACCTGTTCAAGGAGGAGCATGTAAAGAAGGCTGGTTCACTGGAGGCTTAAAGTGGAGAAGAGGTGTCAAAGCCTGCCATTAAGCCTACACAGCAAAGCCTGTTTCAAGGCTTCCTGTGGAGGCACAATTTGTACTGCCTCTTCTGTTGCTGATAGGGAAACAAGAAAATGTGGGCATGTTTCTATGGTTCAGTGAAGAGGTTGCAAAGTGTTACACAGTCTATCTGCTACTCCAGTCCACCTGGCATGCTTATTTATGGCATGTCTGTGCTGGCAGCTGTAGCTGAACCTGGATGCTAACGCTGTCCTCGCTCAACCTTCACGCCTGGCAAATGGTGCGGATGGGAAGGCAGCATCCTCCTCTGCTCATTTACTCCCAGAGATGTAGCTGAGAGAAGGTTGAGGGGAAATCACAGCTCTGTGGTAGGCCAGTGACTTTTCCAGCAGGACAGCTCTTGGCTCGTTTATTGGTTCAGTCACCCTTCTCGGGTGGGAGGCCACTCTTTCTTCCTTCAACAGCTCTGGCTTGTGCTGTCCAATATGCCATGTTCTACTTCTTCACTATTGTAGTCTTGTTTTCATCTGTCTTCTCTCCTGTCACTGTCTTAGTGGACTAGGGCATTGTATTTGCATTTGGAGTAGCATGTTGGACATTGAGGGCATTTGATGAATTTGGAGCCCACATCTCTTCCACAGACTCCAGGAAGGTCTGCTGCACTCCATTAAGCTGAGTGTGTGCTGTCATGTAGTGCTAATGCTACCACTTCCGGGGAAGAGTGTGATTTCAGTCTTTTGTCAGTGCATCGTCAGTGCAGGAAACTTCAAAATTTTTTCTGGAATTGATGGACCTGATGGCATTTGACTGTCTGGGTTGCAGGCATTTTTCCCTCCTTGTAGTCAATCTTATGGTGAATATTTGGCTTAGAAAAATCCTCCCATTACTAAGATCTGCCTGGCTGATGCTAGCACCTCAAGTTTCTAGTTATTCTTTGTATGCTCACTGAAATTGCTGGCTTGGTAACCCAGACCTAATGGCTTAGAATGTTATAGTTAAGCCGTTTTAAAGTCATTAGCCACTCCAGCTTGGTAGAGTTGCAGCACTTGCAGTTGTTTTCTTCCAAAATAATAAAAAGATAAAAGGTTCATCCAGCATGTCGATACCCTTGCTATGTAGGAAAAATCCTCTCTAGGTTCTAAAATTGATTTAGTCTCCAAATAGGGTCTATCATCAAGGAATTATATAAAAGATGAAGCCAGGAGAAGGAACCCCTAGGAATATCTGTGTCTAAGCAAGCAAACTCCTTCAGTACAGCAAAGCACCATGTGACTGTGCAGGGCTGCCTCTCTGCTCTGTCAAGCTCCAGCAGAGGCTGAGGACACTGTGTTCTCCGTGAGAGAAGGAAAAGTAACAACACTCATGTCCTGCAAAGAAGGGGCAAAAAGAGGGAGAGAGGTACCTGTACCATAATTGCTTCCAGATGAGTTCTTTTTTTTCCAGCATTCTCTGCTCTTGGCTCCCAGGTAGAGGGAGCATTTGTATGCCTGAGCACCCTGGAACGCAGCGGAAAATTAGCTTTTTTTCATCCTTAGTTACATGTGTTACTTTTGCCATTAGGAAACTTAAGCAACATTTTCCTGGGTTATTCCCTGTGTCTGTCAGGGGGGGGTCTGCTCACACACACTCTGGCAGTGGCTGTGCCAGTGGAGGAGGTTATCAGCCTGTTGCTGCCATCATCACACCTGAAGTTTACCTCTGGTGAGGGATGAAAAGTTCCTGTGGGTGGTGCAGGTGTTACCAGAAGAGGCATGAAGTTTAGCCTGGGGATTTCTGCAACAAATTATTTTTCTAAATAGTTCATAGGTAATAGACTTCTGTAGTAATCACTCAGTACAGCAGAGCACTTAAGGACATACTTAATTGAATTGTTTAAATGAGGGCGTAGCTGCGTTTCTTTTTTTTATCTGTGTGTTTGTCTTCTGAAAAAACACAGTCTATGGTTCAAATATATTCTTAATTGATATAATTACCTTCTCCACCCCCTCTTCTGAGCTTATATCCGTGCTTGGCACTTCCAGAAGTTGTCTGGATAGGCTATTACCTTTGTGAAAACTTGTACATTTCTGGAAACATCTTATATAGACACACACAGAATATTTGCTCCAATTTGTCCAGACCTCCAGAGGGGGGTCTCAGTCACTCTGCCATGGATTCAGCATTTCTTTTGTCTGCAGCACTTGCTGTGTGCTGGTAGCATTCACACAGTTCTGATGACCTTCCTGTAATTGCAGATGTCCCGAAGAGTACTTAGGCCTGAAGGCTGTAGCTTACAGGGACTTACAGCTCTTTTACTGAGCAGAGCCTTGGACTCTGTTCCTACAGAATAAATATATAGGTATTTAATGTGGAGTTATTGCTGGCAGCAGGATTTCCTGCTCTACAGCACTAGGAGGGGGGAAAAAAAAGCTCTATGTTTTATTCTTACTTTTACATTCTTAAATGAAGTAGAGTGTTGGGGGAGAAAATAAACTTGCCAAGTAGAAGTCTTAGATTAAATGATATAACTTTAGATGTCTTTTCTGTTACCATTTCAAGTAACAATTGCTGTAAACGGAACGACAGAAGAAGCTTGGATACGAACCCTCTTCTGTATGAAAGTGTGTGTAGTTTTTTCCATTGTAATAACACAACAAAGTTGAATTTAAAGCCCTTCTCTGACATACCTTAATGAAACCATCTTGGGACGTTTTTCTCTATTGTTTTTCCTAAAGGGGGGAGACTTAGAGGTTGAATATTGAAGCATGCTATGAAGAACAACATAAGGAGAATTCATTTATTAGGGCTTAGTTGGGGAGTATGCATCTCTTCTCAAGGTTGAAAGGAGGTTACTTGAGCATTATACCAGGTTTCATACCAAGTAACATCAATCACTTTTTCTAGAGGTGCATGTTTTGAAAAAGTCAAATCTCGTAACACCACTTGAATTTCAAAGGAGATGTGTTGAATATTGAGTCCCACGTCGTCTGAGTTTGGATGATTGTATTGATACATCTCTTGAAATCCTCATGAGCAGTAGATGTGAGCTGGTTTGTAAGTTGTAGGAAAATGTGGAATTCAGGCTAAAAACAACAGGCTTATAAGTTTTCCTAATTATTTAAAGCATTTAATATGGAGAACAGCATATGAGGAGATATTGTTTAACCATAACTTCTTCAATCAGTTACTGGTTTAGTTCTTGAATAGTAACGGGCTGCTTTTTGAGAAGAGCATTCTAACAACTTTGTTTTATTTCTTGTTAGAAGTTTCATCCTTGTCAATATGTAAGGGCTATAGAAATCAGAAGGATATTAAAAGAAGATAGCTTTACGAGATTAAATTGTACACAGCTGAGTTTAGATAAGGTAGATAGTTTGGGGAGAGGGAAAAAAGCCTTTGGACTTTGATATGTTATTCCTTTGCTTGGAATCACAAAGGACTGGCCTAAATGCGGCCTTTTTTTTTCCTGAGCTGCAAACAGCGCAAGCCTGTGTGATTGTGGTTATGTGGTTATGTCTGTGTTGAGGTGCTTTCTTCCTTGTGTGCCTAATTCTTCTGCTGTACAGGAGTAAGCTAGAACTATGTTGAACCCCTTTGTCCTTATTTAAAAGTGTCTGCAGAGTAGGAAAGCTACGTGGTTTTAACTGTACCTTATCATTGAAGCAGATGATTTCTTCTAAATATGACTACATTTATGAATGGGTGTAGGTATATGTATGTTCTTGATGACTTGTCTTAAAAACCAGTTTGAGCCATAATGCTTGTTGTTATGGGCAAAGTTTGAATTGCTAGAAAAAAGCTCAGGTTAGGCACATGATGGACGCTCGCGTCACCTATGGTTCCAGGCCTGCCCCCAGCTGCTTCTGCAGAGGAAATACCTGGTTGCAAGACACAGTGAGTTAACGAAAGGACTGGATGCGTTAAGAGGCTAATCTTGAGGAATTAATGCTTGCTTTCCTTGTTACTGGTAGATTTCTAGTCTTTTGAATGTCAGTGTCTGCAGTTTTAAATATCTGTAGTTGCTTTTTCCTTTGTTCTTCCATGTAGGCTTTTTTATGGCATGGCCTCTTTACAAACATAATTAGGTTGTTACTTTGATTTAATTCCAAAATTTAAATCAAATTTTAAATACAGCATTTAGTTGTAGAGTTGATAATGCTATTTTAAAAATTTTATTTTGCCGTTCTTATTACCTGACTGTATAATTATATGATAAAATAATGTGCTACAAAGCTCTATGTATATCTGTGCAAACTAAATTAAGTTTGAATTTCTTGTCACTATTGCAAATTTGGTAAGGTAACTGTTGCTGATGGAGAATGCATTTGTAGTGATCTAGTATTTACCACCTTCATCCCAAAACAGTTTCTTGCTTCTGACTGCGTAGCGTATGGGTATTTTGTGAACAAAATTTCCTTTCACTTAAATCTTCTAGGGTCAGTTGGAAATGGCAGATGGTGTCATCCTTCAGAAATCTCAGTAGGATTACTTGCAAAGCTTCTGGAATTTAGCTTGATGTAAAGAATTGCCTCCAGATATGGAAATAACTTTGCAAAGTGAGCTTTCTCTTTAAGGAGTGCTGCATAACAAAATGGATAACCAACAAGTCTTTCTTCAAACTTTAAGAATTTGTCAGCATGCTAGGAAAAAGATGTGAATGTATTATTATCTGGAGATAAAAGAAGCTAGCAAGGAGATTTGAAGGTATTCAGGAATACTATTTCTGTCAAAGCTTAATGAAAGGGAGGGATATTCTAAGAGGTGTCTGTTCCCAGCCCAAATGATGATGTGTGACTTGGTGCATCATCTGTCTATCCTTTTTTCCTCCAGAAAAAAAGTGGATGTATAATATTTCATTATTTTTAAGAATTGTCATTCTTAGGAGGAGTCCAAATTGCGTCTTCAGTGTTGGTGTCTGGAGCTGCCCGGTTAGATCTTTATGTACCACGCATTTCAGCAGGCTTGAAGTGTGAGTTCCTGTGGATAGAGACTATTCATAGCAACAGCAATATACTTGGAAAATTCCTTATTTCTTATTTGCCAAGATGTCTTAACTTATCATCTGCCCTGTACTGGGCAATAAAACTCAGAAAATGGACCAGAAAGGCTGAGTAGCGGCCTTAAAAATAGACATTGTCTAAATGTTTGACAGGTGAACATTGATCATTATTTAGATACAGGGCTGATGAGAAACTTTTCAGAAATAGACAGGTCTGAGTTCCCACAATCTGTTTGGACAGTGTTGAGGAATAGGCTGCTGGGACCAAACAGGACTAGGCTCGGTGCAAGGGTAGGCAGAATTGGGATGTGCTTTGAGCACTGATACAAACAAAAAATAAGTGAAGCTTGCAGATGCTCCCTGCCTGGGTTAGACGGACGGTATGCTGATGCCCTCTTACTGCTATGTATGTACAGGCGGAGGAAGCTGTAGTTGCTCCCTGTTGGAGATGGCATCTCATCAATGGCTGTAGGGACAAAGAGCACTGTGCTCGAGATTATGTGGGTCCATTAGGGCCTGCTGCTTTCTGGTGACTACCAGCACTGCACTGTCCAGCTGGAGAAGCCTTGGGCCCTTCAGCAATACCTGGAGCATCCAGCAAATGGCCAGATTGCCATTTTGCTGGATGCTGTGCAGGTGGAATACTGAAGGAGCACATGCTTACCAAGTGGTGAATGTCCACTACTACATTTTAGTCATCTGTGAGGTTTAATGAAAATTTACATCTCTCTACCTTAATAAACAAAATTAATTATATCCTCTTATGTATAATTTAGTGAGTAATCTAGGTTAAGAAGATAACTTTAGGAGAAACAAGAGTTTGAGATTGTAGAAAGCTTGTTAAAAAAGTAAAATGCTATTATGTTTTCTCTTTTTTTTTTTTCTTCCCTCCTTTGATTTACCATACATAATCCAGCAAACAAATGTAATGCTTCTGATGGCTAGAAGTGAGAAAAAAAAAAAGGATACACTGAGCTTTTTACCAGTGGAATGGAGATGTGTTTTTCCCAGAGTTGGTTAACTGTCATTGTTAAAGCAGCTACATTAAAAATAATTCATAAAAATGATTCCTGTATTTGTTACGGTAGTCAGCTGTAATACCACATCATGTTTGTAGAGCAGAAGACAGCACTGCTGCATTGATAATAATGCAGGGGCCACCTGTGTAGTCCATGTGAGCTGAAATATGTGACAATTTATTTCACCTGCCTGCATTGCAGTTTTACTAAGACTTGAGTTTAAATGCAGCTTTTTCATATCTGTACTGAATGCTGAGGTTAAAGAATCTGGACCCAGTTATTCTTTTCTCTGCTTTTTGAGTGTCAGCCTACAAAAATAGGCATTTTGCTTGCAGGAAGGTTAGCAGTGAAGGCAGTGCGGGCGCCTCTACACACTGGAAGTTGTTCTTTTACCAGAATCTGAGTAATATAAGTTTGCACGCCGGTATTTTGACAGTAGCTAGGTATGTTGCTGCTAGCCTTAAAATAACTGTTAAAAATCATCACCCATCTCACTGCACTACCTAATGGAAATTCAGAGCTGTAAGAAGAGGGCATGGTCCTTTGCTGTTGCAGTTCTCCTCAGCTGAAATGGAGTGTTAGAGACAAATGACTTGTCAAGACAAAGTGCACTCACTAAAGTAGAGTTAAAAGCCATCCCAGTCAAAAAGCAAGAAGACAAAGGTTAAAGCAGTTGTTTCTGGTTCAGAACCTGAGTTGCTGCAGGACGTTTTGAATAAGTAATAGCAATAGCAATTATGATTGCATCTTTGGTCCTGCTGCTCCAGCAGATATATTTAATGACTTCTAGTGTGGTTTCACAGAGTGCAAGAGATTAAATTAATTATTTTATAAATTGCAAAGACAGAAATTAAAGATTGGAAGGTATTAAGGGGCATTATTTCTAGCTGACCTGATATACTTCGGTGTAGTTTTGTTCATTTTTTAAGCAATCATATGTTTTTGTACCTCTTTACTTCTAATTACCAGTTGGTAATAGCTGCTATCCTACTAATAATATGTCATGGTGATTTGTCTCTTAAAAAATATGTCTGTCCCACTTTTCTATGGCATTATTAGAGCATCATGTCCATGGCAAGATAGCTTGAATGCTGTCATCATGAGTGTTTCATGAATGAAGCTATGCAAATTCAGATTTGTAAAGATTTTTAATCTTTTCTGCTCTTCTTTGTGTGAAAGAGGATGATTTGATTCAATGCTCAGAGTATGCAGTAAACAAGAACAAATGACGCTAATAAAGTATGTGAACAGCCACAACTGTATGGTGATGATAAAGTCATAATGTAGAAAAATGAACTACCTCATTTTCTTGTCTCTTGCCCTTTCCTCTTACCTTTCTTACTGTCATTCTTCAGCTTTTTAATTGAAGGTACCAACATCTGCTTGCTTTCATGATTCTGCTTGCTTACTGTAGTAAGGTGCACAACAATAGTCCAGTGACTTAGATTTCTGTTAAGGACTGGTTGTAGATTCTTTTCAGTATAACTCACTGTTGCTTCCTGACTAAAGAAAAAAACCAACTGTATAGCAACGAGTGTAGATGTTGCTAGAGAGGGTACACTTAGGAATGCATATTTAGAAATATCAATCTGTGGGTTTAGTCTGCTGTGAAGTGCTTTGAACAGATGTTGCTAAGAAAATAGGAATTTTACAGATATTTATGACTAGCATTTTTTTTAACAGCTGAAGATCAAATCCTGTACTTGACTGTATGACTGACAGCCAGGAACTCTGGGCATCTGAACTCAGGGCTTCTTTACTGAAGTCTCTGGCAGGTTACTTACTTTTTCTGAATCTAAACCTACACAGAAATTATCATATTAAGTCAGAATCAGCCTGATGTGTTGTTCTGTCACCATTGCTGGTTTTTACTAAATGTTTCAGAGGAAGGTACCAAAGTCCTTGTTCACATGTAAAGTGTTCTGTTCTTAATGAGATTTTATTCTTAATCACTTAGAATTGAAGATGGCTTAAGCAGTAAAGTATTTCTCTTTTCCAAAACTATACCTTTAATATTCATATCTTAATAGTTCATAAATGTGTTGCTGTAAAATGTTTTTTTCATTGTAAAAGGAGTATAAACTTTTTGACTCTCTGTCTAAAACTGTTATAACCTGAGGCATCTGAGAAATAAAAATGGAAAATTTTTAGCTGCTTTATTATTTAAAAAGCCATTTAATGTTAATTTCATTTTCGTGGTGTCCTAAAAATAAGATAATTTTATGCTGCAGGTCACAGTATTAAGGAACTGTAGGTGTGCAGGATAAGTAATAAAGCCATGTTTAAAAGCAGATGGGGGAAGAGATAGCAAACTTTTGCTGATATGACCTCTACTATTATTTTATCTTTACTGCTGAGTTTGTACCTTTGTTCTTGGAGTTACTCATATCCTTCAAGGTGGATGACTGTGAAATATATGAAATAAAGAGATCATGGATGTAAGCAAATACCCAGTTAAAGGTTTTGCATGAGGTCAGGAACGTCACACAATTACTGTCTCTTACGGTTTCTGGCCAACCTGGCTGCATAGGCTGCCAAGAAAATAGCCTCAGAGATAGAGCATAGGAGATCCATGTGATCTTAAGCTCCTTGGGCAGTTTTGTTTGTTGTAAAGGCAATGGGAACATTGTAATCTGGGTCATTTCCAGTTTCAATCAAACTTTTTTTGCTCCCCCACAGCAAGTAGGAGTCCTGCCAAAGTCAGTTTGGTTTGGTGCATGAAGATGTGGATAAACAATGTTTGTCATGCTGCCCTCTCATCCGGTGCATTGGACCTCCATCAGAAAAATCATTTGCTGACAAGAAGTTGAATCAGCTGGCAGTCACTGCACTGGGCGGGCGGGGGGGAGGAGGAGCAGAGTTTAATTAACAATGGAAATTCGCAGCAGGGGAGCATAGTGGGTTGTTTCATGTCATCCTTAAAAGCAGAGGGTATAGCAAAATAAATTTGTGCAGGGAAAGCGCTCCTTCTAGGCTCAGTCCTAGTTAGGAGACATGCTTAATTTAGGAGTCAGCCATACTGCAGATCTTCATTCAGTCCTTAAAGATGGGTGATGTGCCAAGAGCTGTGCAGCTAAGACCAGAGCACTCCCCATCTTGTGGGATGAAACACCTAATGCCTTGAATTAAACTCTGATTCTTCACACACTGGAACACGCTCAGTATACCTGCCTCTTTAGCTGTGCTGAAGGTGTGTGTCTGAGGGAGTAAGTATTCTTACTCCTACACAGTCATTTATTTAATATAGCAAATGGGTTTTTTAAAAAAAATATTTGAGACTAATATGCATTTTTTTTGGGGGGAAGGATGGGAATAGTTAAATAATTTAAAGCATATATGCAATGAATTTTGGGAAGCTGAGTCCCTGTATCTTATTTTGCCACTACAGTCCCCATGCATACACTGTGCTTTAGAGCCATGAGCAGCATGTGTGTACATGTACTTGTATGGAGGAGAATGAGAGGGTTCTATGCAGCCATGGCAGTCCTGACATTCATCTTATCTCTCCACATAATGAAACTGAACACAGGGTGTTTTTCTTGGAAGTCATTCAATATTTTTAGCACTTAGTCCTAGAAGAAATTTTACTTGAACCTTTATGCTGCTTTCTTACCGAGGTAGTTAAGGTACTAAGTGCAAGCTTGTTCTGGAGGCTTTTCTTTGAGATTAGCTGGCTTGTCTTTTTTTTTAGTCTCTCCTTGAAGTACAGGTGATGCCCAATGTTATCTGGTGTTTCACAATTCAAAGGTTAGAAAGACAGAAGAGAGAAATACTTTGTTGTAATTTTGTGCTAATGATTTAATGACATCAGTCTAGATTTGGCATTGCTGATGAGGAAATTGCTTGGTTAGACAGTTGGTGTCTTCTTCGGACATGTAACTCCCTTCTTCCTCAGTCCCATCATTGTCTTTCTTAACAAGGAAAAATATATATCACTGTTTCTGTGTGGACATTGTGTGAAAGATGGAGGCTTTGGTGGAGATGGAAATAGAATCCAGTTCCTCTGCTGTCCCTGGAGTTGGCTTCCACAGTCGACTAACTAGTTCCTGTGCTGAATTTGCGAGTTTTTAAGTGGCCTTCCCATCATCGGACTGATAAAGACAGTAATAACTTAAGGAAATTTGACTTGCTGTTAATTGTTGAAAATAGAAGGAAATGGGATTCTTAAGATTCTTAAATATATACTGTAGCAGTTTCTAAATCCCTTTGCTCTGCCAGAGCTGTTTAATACAGCCAGGAAGTGATCCAAAGCTTAAAGAAGAAATGCCCCAAAAGCAAGTCTGCCATGCTTACGCTCTTTTTCCTCTCTGTATGAATGTGTATCTGTAAAAGACAGGTCACTTTTTTTTTTTTTTAATTAATTATGAGTAGTATCAGTTGTGTTTCTCAGAATATTGTCATCTCAAGCTGTAATTTTGAAGAATACATCAGCAATTGTTATGAGTCAGTGAACTGAAATAAAATGTAACAAGTTTTTGCACTGGGGGACTTTGGCATGTGGGGTGAATACTAGTGGAAAAATATGAAAGACAAGTATTTGGAAAAATATAGTGAAAGGAATGTGAACTGCTAGGTGTAAAGCATTTTCAGTGTTAACCTGAAAAAGTAGTCGTGATTTCTTGTTGAGTTTTGTGTTCTGATCTAATTTTTTTGTTCAATTTGAAAAGATGGATGGTAACAAAGTTTTAAGAATCTGAAATGAAGTGGAAAATTGCTTAACAAGGAAAGGGGGGGATGGTTTTGCAACAAATTTCTTAAAATACCATGGTTGGTATTTTTACCATTTTAAGCTCATGAATAAAGAGTGTTCTAGTGCCTTTGGTTATAGAAACTAGCTTGTCCCGTTTCCATACCTTTTGGTGTGTATCTTAATTCCTGTTGAGGTGATTTTGAGTGTTTTCATTTATGTGAGGAAGCATCCTATAAAGTGGGGAAGTACTGTCTTGGAGCATTTTCAGGTACAACTGAGGTATTGCTAGTTTGATCAAGCAGACTATGTCAAGTATGATGTTACTTTAGCTTGAACTGAGTACCTGGATATGTATCAGTTCAGTACCTAAAGAAGAATTTTAATATTATGAAAGCTACATAGAGTCCTCTGGTTATTGTTTCTGATGCCTACTAATACTGCTGCTGATGACAATGGTGGCAGCTGTTACAGACAATGGACTCATATCTTGTGTTGTTTAAAAACAGACCAAAAACCAAACATACCCACAAACAGCCTTGGAAGGCAAACAAATACTACTCAATTTTTTTTTTTGTTTGTTTGTTTGTTTGTTTTTTTGTTAGGAGTGAGATATTATGAATGGGTCAGATGCTTCCCCCCCTCTTCACAATTGTACGTTTTCTTGAGATAACATGCCATGCATACCGGATCTTGCATTTACAAATCCGAGCTCATGTTTTAAGAACGTCGCTAGGGAGAGTCATATTTCTCCATTGGTGAAGAGTCATATGTCTCCATCACTTCGCAGAAGTTTTCTATCTATTCCAGAGAGCAGAATTAAACTCTTTTTTTAAGTCTCAGCTCTGGCTTTTAATGTAGGAAAAGAAGACAGAGAGGATCAGTGCTTCTTGAAGATAATTAAAAGCAAGATTGGATAAGATGATGAGATTTTGAGTCTTTTTTCCTCCACTCTTAAAAAGAAGTGAAAGCAGCTAACAATCAATAGGAGTTTGTTTAGGTACGGGACTCCTGTGTGTAATGTTTTATAGAGGAACTGGGCAATTTTGCCTTAAATTGTAGAGTATAAGGAAGTGTTACTTCTTGGCACAAGATTTTATTGTGCTTGAGTCCCACGCAGTTTTGATACAATCTTGGTACACATTGGCTGTCATAAAGATGTCCTACTTTGTTTAATATATTGATCTGCTATTTTCAGCTTCCCTTATGATTCTAATCCTTCTAGTCCAGACTACAAGAAATACTGCAAGTCATACAATTTTAGCATATGCAAAGAGGTTGATTTAAATTAATGCAGAAATTATTTTGCTTTTAATAAGCTTTAATGAAATAGGAATACAGCATAAATTATATGAAAATATTTGAAATAGAAGCAAAAATAGACAGCAGATTTTTTTTTTTTCCCCTGAAGCCAGTGTGTCAGTGACATGCTTGTCATATGCCTTATTTAAAAATCAGAACGAAACAAAAAACTTACATCCCGTACAATCAACTAGAATTATTTGTAGCCGATATATTTTGAATTATTTTTCACAGGGATTTTTCAGGTTAAACAGTTTACATCAAAATTGATTTCCTTTTCTGGTACTTACTTTCTACAATGTCTGCTAATAAAACTGGAGGATTTACTTGAAAGGAATTTTCCTTACATTCAGATACCTGTTTAAGTTTGCTTTTGCCTAGACGTCACTCCTTGCATCAAATGCAGGAGCCTCATTTTTGTCAAGATAAACACATCCCATTAAAGTTGAGATCTGTGTGATTTTTACTAGCTGAAGATTGGGCCCTAAATGTGTTTGCTTTTTTTTTAATTTACTTTGCTGTTATTGCTTGTGTTGTTAGTAAACTTATTAGATCACAACTTGTCTTTCCTTCATCTAACACCGTGGTAGTTACAGATGGCACATCTTCCTAGTAAGCAGAGGAGATAAGCAAAAGCTAGATTTTTTTTTTTTTTCCCAACCTGTCCTTTGTTTAATCTATTTCAAAGGTAGAGCCATGTGTTTAATCTTGTGCTGCTTCTCAGCTTTTATTTCTTAATTTCAAACAGACTGGAAGAAACATATATTGAAGTACAGACAGCTGTAGGAAAGGCAGCTCTTGAAAGTATTGAAATTGTCTTTGAGCTTGGCTGTTGTGAAGACAGGTCTCACATCCTGACTAGTGCTGAAAATGGACCAGATTTCAGATCACTCTTGCATATAATCACTCCCTGTCTTTACTGCAACGTGTTTACCCTGTTTATGAGGGATGGTTGAGGTGTTCAGTTTGTAAGGTTTTGAAGTAGGACCTGTTTTTCTAGTTCTTCTGGTAAGTAAAATCTAGCATACTTCTAAAAGAACTAAAATAAAAGGCACCTCTGTCTATTGATTTGTTAGTACGTGAAAAAACTCGCTATCGTCCGGAAGAGCAGATAGCTTTGTAGGTCCTTGCTTTTAAAGTCAGATACTGAAAACTGCAAATGGATGCAAGCAAAACTTATTTACCAATGAAATGAAATTTGTAAGTCTGAAGAAAATTTGAGGGTAAAAATACAAATCAGTTACACAATGAAATAGGGAGCTGATGCATACAGAAAGATAAGAAACAAAAATATATTCTGACTGTTATCTCAGGTATTACTCATAATCTTCATAATGTGGAGATGAAACTATTTTCAGTGTGTATGAAATAACCATTGTAGTTCAGAATTTTGCTTTACTTGTTTTTACCATTTCATCCAAAATTATTTCCTACTCGGTGCACAGTACAATGTTCATTTACAAATGATACTTTTCCTGTTTGATTTTTATGCATTAGTGATGTGTGTTCCCTCTAAATTAGTGTGTTTGACATCTGCAGTCTCAAGAAAATGAATTGTTAGCTGGGTTTGGGGAGAGGAAAAGAGAAAAAAAAAAAAAAAAGTAATACTGTCTTTATTTTTCTAATTTTAGGGTCTACTTACAGTGTGCTGTCCATAATGCCTTCTGATTCCGAAAGCAGCAGTTCTCTGAGTAGCGTTGGTGAGTAAAGTGTTAATCTAACGACTTGATAAGCTTGTCCTTTGGGAGCTCAGAGAACTGAGTTTTCAAGGTTGCCTTTGGGAAGTGTAGGGGGATTCCGGTCATAAAATTGAAGTTAAACTATAAGATATAACTGCGCATCATAGAATCATAGAATGGTTTGGGTTGGAAGGGACCTTAAAGATCATCTAGTTCCAATCCCCCTGCCATCAGCAGGGACACCTTCCACTAGATCAGGTTGCTCAAAGCCTCATCCAACCTGGCCTTAAAAACTTCCAGGGAGGGGGGATCCCCAACTTCCTTGGGCAACCTGTTCCAGTGTCTGACCACCCTCACAGTGAAGAATTTCTTCATAATATCTAATCTAAACTTGCCCTCTTTCAGCTTAAAGCCATTTCCCCGTGTTCTATCACTACCTGCCTTTGTAAAAAGTCCCTCCCCAGAAAAAAAAAATTGTCACCAGGAAAAAGTATAACCCATTTTCTGTAGTGCAGGTTAAGCCTTTTCATGGCTGTATGCAGTTGTTGCCAGTAAAATCTGTTACATTTGGATTTGTTAAATGATGTAACTATGCTTTGGGTTACTTAGTAAAATGATGTAAGAATGGCAAGGTCAGGCTTATACAAATCTGTGAATATGAAAATATATATAGGCATGTATTTATATATATTTATGTAGATGTGAAAACTGTAGTCAGAGTCAAAAACATAGAAATCAGAAATATTATTAGCCATGGTCATAGCCTTTTAAACTTTTGGAAGTGGCTGCAAGCTTTAACCCATTTTTTTTCCTGCATGAAATGAATTGCTTCATTTCCTCTGTTGTTAAAGTCATTGGGAAAGACAAAATATTAAAAACCAAAATAGAGGTAAACGAAATGTGGATGAAACACTTCTAACAAGATAATCTTGGAATAACTATATTAGCTGTCAGTTTTCCTCTTCTACAGATAACTTCTGTTGTGAAATCTATGTAAAAGTCATTTGCCTTGGATAGGGAATGTAGGCTCATGCATATTTAAAGTTCCAAAATTGAGTCAAGCATCAGTGCCAGGCAAGTCAGTTGTCTGCTTAAGGATGTGGGTAGGCATCTGTTGCAGTCATTGAGTTGAACTTTTAACTCCAGCATGCAGAAACAAGATTTTAGGATTGACTGAACTATTTGCTGAAAGTACAGGAAGCTGTGACTTGTTAGTTTGACTCTTATCAAGATCACACTTGTATGCTATTACCTGAAGTAAGGGTATGATTAATTTTCTTTGAATAAATTTGTACTGGAAACAGAAAGAAAAACATTCCTAAATTTTTAGGACAATGAGACTCAAAAGGAGCCTTCCAAAGAAATAAGTTCTTTGAAGGTGAAATCTGGTAAGTTTGTGGAAGAGCTGGGTGAAGTGATGCCTGAGATAAGACATTGCAGGTCATCCTTTCTAGTCCCATGTTGCTGATTTTAAAAAGGAGAAGTACACTTAAACTTTTTTTTTAAAAAAAAAAAAACAACTTGTGAATGCACATACTCAGTTCTTTGTACCTGAGCTTTTATCCTTTTGGAGGTAAAGGCAGGTAGATGAACAGCTAGTGTTTGCCATCACAAAGAGAATTTTTGCTTTAACAGTGACTACTTGCAAGCTTCAGATACATGGCCTCTATTTTTTATTTTATTAATTTATTGTGGCATATTACTTTATTTAAGTGT
>NW_010315567.1:42100-49829 GCF_000700745.2 Antrostomus carolinensis
CTGTTTCTGAACACTTCTTTAGAATTTGGCAGCTACTTCCGAGACATCCGTTATTCCCATATATGAGTCAACTGAATTCTTTCCTAACTATCTTTTATTCATGCTTTAAAATACTGAAGTTCATACTGAGTCCTGATCTGTGTATTTTACCTAAAGGGTTGTCCTTGAAAGTGTTTTAAGCCTTTGGTGTGTGCAGTGATCAAAGTTATTTATAACCTAAAAATTAAGTGACCTCCTATTAAACCTTCTATTAAACAAAACTTGTGATCTAGTATTCTCCATAGTTTTGTTTTATTCAAATGATTAAAGTGAGTTAGGTATTTAATATTTAGTACATTAACAGCCAGGGGAATTCTTTGTTTGAAGCTGGCATGTTTGTTTTATAGTCTGGTTTATACACATGCTATTCATTGGTGTAATTTTTCCCCCGATCATTTTCTCTCACATCTTGTTCTGCAAGAGACAATATTTTTAATGTAATGTAGTATCCATAGCAAAATTTCTTTGCTTAATAAACAACATATCCTAATAGACATGTTTGCAAGTCACTTCAAAACTACAGTCAGATTGTTTTAATACTGACTGATTTGCTGAATGACAAACCATCATAACTGAAACTTTTTGCATGCCAGCTCCCCAGAGACTTCATATGACTTCTTTGAATGGAATCCCAGCAAATACTGAGTTGCTATAGTGTTTCAGGAATTTTACTTCTTCCCTCAGCTCTGTCCCCATCTCACTGGAATACATTTTCACAAGGGTGATTCTGTGTGGTGGAAATGGTAAGTTTTGCCTGTGAAATGCATGCATCAGTGAAAAAAGGTAAATAGCTCATGGTTTGGAGACAGTGTAAGCTTTGGAGTATGTTCAGTTTGACATTCGTAGTTATATGTACACACACATGTATATAAAGGAATATTTTCATTTCCTCACTCACATGGACATTCCTCATGGGGCAGAAAAGAGAGTTCAAAACATTGTTTTTCATTAATATTGAATGAATTTTTATTTGTGGTCTGCCTTGCTCTGTTTGTCCAGCAGCTCAGAAACACATTTACACATTTGACCTTTTAGAAGAAATGAGAAAGGTATTGGGGCCGCTAATTAAGTCTAGATAAAGATTCACTCTCTGCTTCTTAGAATCTTCTAATTAGGAGAGATAATACAGTCTTTCATTTGTAGTCTTTGGACTCCATAGTTCATAAAAGTAACTAGAGAAGGGTATATCCATGTGCTTCATCTTTTCTTCCCAACCTTAATCACTCAGCTATTGTTGGAGGTGTTTTCTGCTGACAGCATTCTTAATTAAATGCTCTTTTTCTGAAATACTTCCAAGTAAGCCAGGATGTTGTGAAATTGAGATGATTCTATATGTTTTTAAGTTGTCCTGGGCTTCTGAGTTAATTTATGAAGTTGTATGTAACAATGGGCTTATTTTCCAGAAAAAGACTCTGATCTGAGAACTAAGTTTAAATAGTACTAAGACAACTGTTTTTGGTGATACTGAGGGCAAATATTCAATGCTAATTTCCAAAAGAGGTATGATATAAACTACTGCAATCCCCACATCCCACCATTGTGCTTCAGCCCCACCTTCTTCCTCCTAAAGGAACAAATCCTCATTAAATTGTCATGCTCTCTCTGTATTTCCTTTCTCTTTACTCTTAGCTAATGACAAAGATTTTTGTGTGTAAATAGAAGCATCCTTCATCTGCCCACTCCTCGTGCCCAGCAGACTCTCTGAATGAAGCTAATCCTGCATTTATGACATCAGAATATTTATTTATGGATATTCAGTGCTTGGTGTGCCAAGCACGGAACAACAGTGTCACTTAGGGATTGGATAAAAACCAGTAACAGAGCCATATGTGACAGTCACTGACTAGTCTCCCTCTTGACCAGTCATGATAATGGACAGGACAGGAACACAGAATAAAGATGCCCTTATTTTATTTTTTATTTTTATTTTTATTTTTTTAAAAGAAAGGAAAGAGGAAAGCACCAGTTTGCATAGTGCACTCAATCACTTGACATTTATAATTTTGAAGATAAATGGTCACCAAGCAGTGAATTGAACTCAAATGACAGAGTCCTGGACAACTGGCTCTAGGTGGTCCTGCTTGAACAGCAGGGTTGGACCAGATACATTTTCAGTATCCCAGCAGATAATTTTCTGGACCTGTAAGGAAAGATCAAAGGCCTGTGTTCTGAAAGATTATCTGTAGATGATAAAATATCAACCTACTTATGAGATACTTGAGCCTGAAATAATCAAATTTGTTTGCTATGGGAAGTAGTAACGCAGTGTCTGTATTAGTTTCTGTGCATCTCTCAACTATCTTCTCCCAGCTTCCATCTTTTTAATCTTATTTTTACTTTCCTTGCTCTTTTCCTCCAAAATCAGGCGCACTCTTCCTTTTTAGAATAGCCAGGTACATTCTTGTTCTGGCCCTTGTTGTCTAAAAGAACGTTTCTGTGAATTCACTTAAAGAGTTTGTTTTGGGACTTTTGATATCTGATACTTTTACAGCCTCCAGTAACACGCTACTGACCTGAGCAATATGATACCACGACAAGATTATAGTTTCTGGAATCAAGCCATTTTTTTACCTACTCTACTTCAGTTTTCCTTTAGGGCTTTAAAAATGTGATTCTTCCTCCCCTACTCAGTGGACAGTGTATATATAGATAGATAGACAGATTTTTATTTTTTTTTTAAGAAATATTGTTGAATGGAAACCAGCAGCTTGCATACAGGAGTCAGGCTATGGCTCTGAGGATAGCCTACATTATGCTTTTCTGTGATGTGTTTTTAGCAGAAAAGCATTGCTTTCTCTTCCATTCTTTGAAAATATACTGAGATTCTAATGAGAGGATTTTCAGAATGGAAAAAACCTCTCTTCTTTCCAGCCAGATCTCTTCTCATTGTTGTGATTACAGCTGTCAATCTTGTATCTTCTTCGTTCCACATCGCATATTATCACCTTTATCTTTTCACTTTTAACAGGCTATTATTGTCCCAGCTGTTCAGTTCTTTGCAAATGGTATCACTTGTTTTAGTCATGAGTGTTTTTTCTTGCTCTTCACTGTTCCTATCACTGTACTACCTTTTCCTGTGGGAATTTTCATACAAGCCTGTAACAACCACCACTGTTGGCACTACAATTTTATGACTTTTTCTTGCAGCCATGTATGTCTGGTCATAGTCTGACCCCACCAAGCTTGTCCAACTTTGACTTCAACTGACAGTATTTCCTTGCTTAATGCTTTGTTAGCTTATCAGCCTGACAGGCTATTTATAGATAGTTTTTCACTAATTGCAATTCAAGTTACTTAATCTGAGGGCCTTAATTCTTACTCCAAAGCAAACATTACCCCCCTCCCATCAGATAATTCCTTCCTAACAATGTGTGGTCTTTCATTCCCCATTTCCATGTTGGCCGTTTTGACAACTGTCCTTTTATGTTGTTGTGATTTCAGTTTATTACTTCACACTTTCTACAGCTGTATATAACAAAGTAATTGTTTTCACTATTCATAAGAATGTTCAGTTGCAGATGTGGTTTATAATGCTCTTCCAGTCAAAGATAAACACCCCTTGTCTGAAAGTGTGATTTATTTATTTCCCCCACTGACAGCCTGTAGGAATCTATCATTGTATTTCTTGCTCTTGTTACAAACTCAAACACAAAACTTAGATTCAGTAAAGATGCCTCAAGAGTTAACACATACTGACAAAGGAACAAGTGACAATATGACACCTGCTGAAAGGCCACAAATGAATGAGAAGATGTGCGAGGAGTGCTAGTACACCACATCAGAATCCTTTTCCTGTACTGCAGTGATTGCCTTCAACATTCCACATCCTTGCCAGTCAGTCTCTCTGTTCAGAAGTCATTTTCCTGTAAAATTTGGCCTCAATGATTGAATTAAACCTCTTTTTATAGATTTATTTCCTATGTAATTTTCTTGTTCTTTGCTCTGAAGAGTACTTGTTTAGTTTACTGGAAACAAGACTTTTAACTTAGGAAATAAACACCCTCTTCCACAAACTTAAAATAACTTCACTCTCTTTCTATTTTACTCTGTTCATGAATCATGTAGATGTGTCTAGGATTGATCCTTAATCTCTTTGCCTCATTTTCAGTTTGTTTGTTAATAACCACCTTCTCTTAATAAGTATTTTGAATAGCTTTATTGTATTATCACTGACTTCTATGGTGTCCATTTCCAGGTGGCTATGGGTTGACATGTAGTCATGCACAGTGTTCTCTCAACTTCTGCCACTTCACTCAGTGGATGTGATGCCCTGTTTTAAAAAAAAAAAACAAAAAACAAAACCAACAGTAACAACAAAAAAAGTTAAATTTGCAGATGTGTACTGATGCAGTCTTGGAGGAGGAGGGTTGGGTGTTTTTTTGCTTTTGTTTGAGGTTTTTTGTTGGTTTGTTTGGTGTTTTGTTTTGTTTTTTGCATTTCCTGTAACAAATCAGTTTGGAGTACTTCTTGAGGGTTCTGCAGAGATAGTGCTTGAGAACCAGTAACGAATAGCTGACCACTTAATGGTATTTTGTTTGCTATAATATCTTCTTAAAGTTTGGCAGCTGCCTGGAGGAATTTCTGAAGATTTGCTTGGTCTATAATGATTTGAATGCAAATACAGTGTGTGTGTGTGTGTGTGTGTGTGTGTGTGTGAATACCCATGTCCTGCACTCCAGATAGCTGTTTGGAACACGGTGTCTTTCACTACTCCCTGAGGCCTTTTATCAGCCTGTGCATTCAGGAAATCTTTCTGGTCTCAGCAGTTTTCTTTGGGGACTATAAAACAATATGGTGAGATTACACTCCCAATTCCTCTTCAGGAGATGTGAAGGAACAAGCGCTGGTGGAGTTGGTGTGCAGCAGTTGACGCTAGTTGTTGTCTCCATTGGGTTCAGATTGGACGTTTCTGTACAGGTTATGCTTTCAGTGTGCAGTTGTAAGCCCAGCAAATGTGGGGTTTAAGCTTTCCCACCAGGGAGCTCCTGAGTATTCAAACCCAGAAGCTTCAACTGTATTTTCCTTGGTAATTTTAACAGATTTTACTCTTTATTGTATTTTAACTCTGCAAAGTTCTGCAAGGACTTTTTGAATTGACATATCTGTTCTTCCCCTCCTCGCTGCCCCCACGCCCCCGCTGTTTTTAAGTTGTAGATTTTCTTTCATGTTGATCTTTCTAGAACTACTATTCAGTTCTTTCAAGTCTTAAACTTACTGAAATTGAAAGTTTGTTTTACATGCTGTTGGGTTTGTTTTGCTTGTTATATTCTGCATTAAAACAAATACTGAAGCGCTACCCATTCTTTTGTCCTTGTTACACTATCCTCACTGCTTTCATAACCTATTAGGTTTTCTGTCTGTCAGATGAAACTGTTTCCACAGTTCATTATTTTACTTTTCAGTTCCCTTTCCTCAATGTACTGCTGCTTATTTTTACTAATGTTTTATTTCATCTACATGCAGTTCTGTTCTGTGCTCTCTGCTATTTCAAGATGACTTCTAAAGATATATCTGAACAAATTTATCTAAATGATAACTTCTGATATGTAATCCTGTTTTAGTCCTCATAAATTATTGAAAGAAAGTAAACATTTTAGCATGCATTTTCCTACAGCGGGCATAAGTCTTTACTCCCCACCCCTTTCAAAGGCTGGGGAGAAACCCCGTTGATCATGCTTTGTAACACGTTACAAGTCTTTTTTAATGTTTTCTGTCATGATTTACAAGGCCATAAAGAAACAATATAATGAACATCACTGTTGATTTATTTATTTTTTTTTAAAGAAAGCAATGAAAAAGGCTTGACTGTACAATGAATAGTCTCCTGTTCGTTTGCAAGTAAGAACTGGCACGAATTTATAAGATGAATTTAAAAAAATTATTGCAAAATTTAGGCATTCTGTTAGCTTGTGACAGTTTGTCTTTTGAATTAGTTGAATCTGTCATAAAGGTGTATTTCTCAAATTAGTATAATTCAAAATATGTTGATAGTATTTCTTAAAAGTTGTTTATGCATTGGTATCCATTTTTCCATCTCAACATTATATTGATTCAGCACGGTGGTACATCTTGGTCAGTTTGACAAATTTCTCAGCCCAATTTCTCTTTAAATGTTCTTTTTTTCTTCATAATGTGTACTACCCCATCCGCAAATAATACGAAGCTAACCGAGCAGTGGTTTCTTTATGGCTGTATTATCTGTCATGAAGTGATGATTAGAGTAAACATCAAGAATTGTATTTGGTATGTACTACGATAATGGATCTTTGTGGTTTCTGCAAAGTCCAGCATTTTGTCTATAATTATGGAAGACAGGATTGCTCCAGCTTCTGTTTTTAATACTTTTCTTGTATACAACATATGATGGAAATCCTGCAAATTCTTGCTTTAGATTAAGTCAGTGTGTTCTCAGGACTTAATGTATGTACTGTATGAGGGGCAAAATCAGTTTTGCTCACGCAATACATCCTTCCTGTTGACTATCAGGAGTTGGGGTAGTGGCACTTACCTGGATGGAGGCTGGCCAGGGAGTTGATTTCCATATGGTTGGGTTCTCAGAACCTAAGTGTAGCTCACGTGAAAAATGAGTCGCGAGGCTTATCGAAGCAGATGAATGAGTTGCACTTGGCAGGATGAGCAGTAAATACATTTTCACAAATTTAGGTTGTCTGAGAAAGCAGGTTTGTTACTGAAAGGTGGCATAATTTGGATAATGGAGATTTAGCCTTTAGGCTTGCACATTTTAAGACCAGTTTGACTGGTTAAAGTGTAGAAAAGAAGTACTGTTGCGTAAAATATGCAGTCAGATGGAAAAATAATACAAAGCTGGAAGCACAGGTCACTTTCCTTCTACTGCATCAGGATGTCAGATGCAATAAAAGGCTTTTAGCAGTCAGCCATAAAAGCCTGTTTAAAGGAAATGAAGAGTATTCAATTTTTCTGATGAAAGAGGAGTTTACTGAAGTTTGTTTTGGTTTGGGTTTTTTTGAGCATCCACAAATATGATTTAATGATTATGAGACCTTTTGTACATCTATTGAAAATGTAAGGTTGTTAGTAAATCAAGCAAAGATAAACTTTTTTGAATTCTTTTAAGGATAAGAGGATGAATAGCTCGATCGTATCGATCTGTGTTTTTACAGCACTTAAAAGGCGTACATCTCTTGACTGATACTAGGCATTGACAACAGCATCATTGCATTTGAGACAAAAGTATTTGTTGATATACTTGTAAAAAGTGACAAGTTAATGAAAAATAACCTTTTCTGGTACTAAGATGAATCGCTTCACATTAGTCAAGAAATAGCCTTCTTTCCTAAGGCTAATTAGCCTGTATTTATTTAAAGCAGTCTTGTCTTGCTTGCCACAGTTTTGGGTCTGTGTGCACAAATGTTGTCCTCGCCTGAAGAATATTGTCACTGGGATTTTGTTAAAGCTGGAGTGGGAGAAAAGGTGGAGGAGCAGAGGTATAACTCTTGCCTCCTTTTACTATGTTTTAGATTGCCAGAGCAGCTGTTCCATGCTTGTGTAGGACTTGTGTAGCAGACCTTATCCATAGGGCTGCTGCTGGGGTTAACAGAATCACAGAATGGTAGGGGTTGGAAGGGACCTCTGGAGATCATCTAGTCCAACCCCTCTGCTAAAGCAGGTTCTCTACAACAAGTTGCACAGAAAAGCATCCAGGTGAGTT
>NW_010315568.1:0-21818 GCF_000700745.2 Antrostomus carolinensis
AGAGCAGGTGGATGCTTGAAGGAGGCTGTGAACCCATGGGAAGCCCACACTGGAACAGGTTCCTGGTAGGACCTGTGGCCCCCATGGAAAGAGGAACCCACTCCGAACTGCACCCCATGGAAAGGACCCATGATAAAGCAGTTCGAGAAGAACTGTTGTTCATGGGAAGGACTCACACTGGAGAAGTTCATGGAGGACTGTCTCCTGTGAGAGGGACATCACACTGGTATAGGGGAAGAGTGTGAGGAGTCTTGCCCCTGTGGAGGAAGTAGCTGCAGAAACAAGGTATGATGAACTGACCCCAACCCCCATTCCCTGTCCCCCTGTGCTGCTGGTGGGGAGGAGTTAGAATATCAGAGAAAAGTTAAGCCCGGGAATAAATGGGGGATGGGAAGGAAGATGTTTTAAGATTTGGGTTTTTCCTTATTTTCCTCTGATTTGATAGACAATAAATTAAATTAATTTTTTCCCCAAGTCAAGTCTGTTTTGCTCATGACAGTAATTGGTGAATGCTCTCTCTGTCCTTACCTTGACCCACAAGATTTTCATCATATTTTCTCTCCCCTGTCTAGTTGAGGAGCAGGAGTGATAAAGTGGCTTTGGTGCATGCCTGGCATTGAGCTATAAATACATAGGGATACATGGGGCTGTCAACCCACTATAAATACACAGGGATTTCTAGAAATATAGACAAGGATTCCTCTCTCCTTGTCAAATGCCACAACAGCAACTGAAACGGAGTGATAAAGTGGCATTGGTGCATGCCTGGCATTGAGCTATAAATACATGGGGATACATGGGGCTGTCAACCCACTATAAATACATAGGGATTTCTAGAAATATAGACAAGGATTCCTCTCTCCTTGTCAAATGCCACAACAGCAACTGAAACAGATTTTTTTAATTGTTTATCTTCTTTCAACTCAGCTTCAACTTTTTTTCAGCGTAATGTCTTGTCTGAATAGGAAGACTAGACAAAGGTTTAAATTAAACAATCTCTTCACTGTAATCTGTGCACTGGTATAAAGGATGTGGCTGGGATGGAGTTAATTTTCCCCATATCAACCCTCATAGTACTGTGTTTTGCATTTGTATAGAATCATAGAATGTTGTGAGTTGGAAGGGACCCACAAGTATCATCATGTCCAATTCTTGTCCTAGCACAGGACAATCATAAGTTTCAGACCATGTGTCTGAGGGCATTGTCCAAATATTGTCAGTCTTGGTGCCATGACTTCCTCCCTGGGGAGCCTGTTCCAGTGCTCCACCACCCTCTGGGTGAAGAATCTTTTCCTCATGGCCAACCTCAACCTCCCCTGGCACATCTTCCTGCCATTTCCCCTGGTCCTATCACTGGTTGCCAGGGAGAAGAGATCAGGACCTGCCCTTCCTCTTCCCCTTGTGAGGAAATTATAGACTGCAGTGAGACCTTCTCTCAATTTCTTCTTCTCCAGGCTGAACAAACCAAGGGACTTCAGCCTCTCCTCACACTGCTTCCCCTCTCAGCCCTTCACCAGTTTAGTGGCCTACTCTGGACACTATCTAGGAGGATTATATCCTTTTGATACTGTGGTGCCCAAAACTGCACACAATACTTGAGGTGAGGCAGCACCAGTGCGGAGTAGAGCAGGACGATCTCCTCGCTCGACTGGCTCACAATGAGGTGTTTGATGCACCCATGACGTGGCTGGCCCTCTTGGCTGCTGGGGCACACTGTTCAATTTGTCATCGACCAGAACCCCCAGGTCCCTCTCTGCAGGGCTGCTCTCCATCCTTACATTTCCCAGTCTGTGTGTGTGTCCAGGGTTGCCATGTCCTAGGTGCAAAATCCGACACCTGCCCTTGTTAAAATTCATACAGTTAGTGATTGCCCACCTCTCTAATTTATCTCTCTATGGGGTCTCTCTACCCTCAAGAGTGTCCACAGCTCCTCCCAATTTGGTGTAATCGATGAACTTAGTTATCAGTCCTTCAAGTCCTGTATCCAAGTCATCCTGTATCCAAGACCCCACACCAGAGCAGGTGCATGTTTCCAAAGGAGGCTGTAATCTCTTGGAGAGTCCACACTGGAGCAGATTTTCTGGTAGGACCTGTGAACCCATGGGGGACCCACACTGGAGCAGTCTGTTCCTGAAGGACTGTACTCCATGGAAAGAAATCACATTGGAGTAGTTTTTGAAGAACTGCAGCCTGTGGGAAGGACCCATGTTGGCAAAGCTCATGAAGGACTGTATCCCGTGAGAAGGACCCCATGATGGAGCAGGGGAGGAGTAACAGGGACAACATGTGATGAACTGACCACAGCCTCCATTCCCTGTCCCCTCTGTGCTACTCAGGGGAGGTGGAGGAGGTAGATGAGTCAAAAGTGAAGTTGGTCTTGGGAAGAGAGGGGTGGGGGGAACAGGGTGTTAGTTTTGTTCACTATCTAAAATAAAACCATGCCAATGTTGTCTTAGCTAATCTACCTCATTGTTGCTTTTTAAATATTCTTGGATGAACTATCATTAGACAAGTTATCACTGTGCATATGCAAATACTGACAGTGCATGTTCCAAGAAAGAGCAAAAGTATAAGAGCAGATGAGAAATATAGCTCACAGTTTGTGATTTCATGTGCTGAACCATATCTTCACCTGCTGTAAATCAGTGTATAAAATGCTAAGTGGAAATCTTTGGACTTCTCTGACATACAACTCTTACAGACCTACCTTAATCACACCAATGGCTCATGACCAGCAGAATGGCCCAACTGCATGACAAGTCAATCTATTTTTCACACTTATTTTAACATGTTGGCAAGTGTAGTCTTATAATTTTAGTAAATGGTAGAAAATTCAAAATAAAATGCCCTCAGCTTTCTACAGAAAAAGTAACAAGAATACTTATATGCGTCAATCATGCATTTGAACACATTTCTGTTAAGCCTAGGAAGTAGGCTATACCATTACTGTACTGTAAGAGTGAAAATGATGTGAAGGAATCAGAAATAAATATCTCTGTGCTAAAAATAGTCATCACAGCTTAAATGTCAATGACAGTCAGCAGATTGGTTCAGGCTGCAACTGAGAAAACTAGAACTGTGGCTGTGGAGGGCATGGGGATGTCACTGATGGAGCCCATGGTGAAGTTTGGGTTCAGTGCCATGTGAGAGCCTTGCAGCAAGCCCATAGTGTTCAGCTCAGGAGAGTTGTGGGGGCCATTATTCACACAGAAATAATTTCTAAATCACAGCTATTGTGCAGGAACCATATGCTGAATATTCAGTTTGACCTGCTATTCTAACAGCCCTATTGAAAGAGAAGTTATATTAGCCTGCTGGAATACATATTATTATACATACCACTTTGAATACTATAACTGATCTAAAACATTTGGAACTGGATATGAAATCAAAAGTTCTTAAGTTGTGGAGAACATACCAGTTCTGGCACATGTAGAGGTCTTCAATATTTATCATAGCACTGAGTGAATGTCACATAGAATTAGCAGCATCTATAATTTATGTTATCTTCAATATTTCTTCATTATAGTCTGTAATCTCCAGTTACAGTGGCTAATGTTGTCTTTTACTTTTTGTTCACTACTGGGGGTAAGGCTCTATAACTAAAATAATATGTTAGTCTTTAAACAGATGTAAAAGTCAACCAAGTAAACAAATAAACAAAACTCAAGCAAGATAAGGTAGCTTGGTTCACATTGTTTTATTCCCTGTTTCAATTAATTTTCAGTGGACTCCTGATATTTCAGACAGGACAAGCACAACTGCTGTAGCAAAGTGTAATGTCACAACCATATCAGTAGGGTGACATAGATTTACAATGACAAGGTTTTAGCTCACTTTTGATCATATTTCTGCCACTGCAAACTTAGAACAGTCATTAAGTTAATGGAAGCTCCTGTATTCTTTAGAAATGCTTTAATTCATTTTATCACAGAGTGTTATTATTCAGCATTTTGTCAGTCTCTGGAGTTTTACAATGCATTAAAAAAATTACTTTTAGAATTAAAATCAGAAGTCAGATCTTCCTATTCTGTTATCATCATAACTTCTGAACAGGGGTCCCTAGACTTTTGAAAGAAGATAAGAAAATAAGGTAGGAAAAATATAACAGATGTAAAAGATCTCTGCCTTTTCCCCCTTCTTTCTCTGCATACCACTTCAGAAGTGGGAAAAAGGAGGCAGGGAGCAGTCATATTTCATTTTTTTTTACTTGTTAAGACAGACGATTCTGTAATTACTACTCTATTATGTCAAAGCAATGTACATAAGGCAAGAGAAGTAGCAAAGAGAGGAAGGGGATATCTAAAACAGAGCTTAGATGGAAATGCAACAAGGATGAGTGTATACCTCATTATATCTTACTGTCTCTGACTATTTCTGTTGCTATGAAAATAAGGATCTCAGACTTACCAGTCTCTTCCCTCTCTTGTCCTGCATTTCTGACACCTACAGGCTGCCATTAACACCAAGATATTAAATGAAAAGCCGTGAGAAGTCTTTATGAAGGGGAAAAAAAATGAATTGTTGCAGGAGACAAAGCAAGCAGTGACATCACATAGTGGAAAAAAAAGTGTTTGTAAGGAGCATCCTGGATAAAAGAACCCACTGTCACCACTGGTTGCTTCAAGCTGCAGCCTTCTTCTGACTTTCCAGCTGTAGCAGTAGCCTTAGGGAACTGGAGGAATTTGTGAGAACTGTGTGTGTGAGGGCATAGTGTGAAGTGAGGAGATGGTGAAGCTGGGGCAGGGAGTTGGAACAGAAAGGAATGATACAGAGGGAATGTGTAATTACTTAAAGTATGGCAGTTATTAGAATAGCACTGCGATTTTCAAAGTAAGACATGTGACTAAGTCCCTGAACTGATTAGAAAAATCTCAGTCCTCTTTGTTGGCAAACAACCATTTGTAATTTTTTTTAACAATTAATAAAACAAAACATGTACATTCTTCATTTCTTCCCATTATCTCAGTATAATTGGAAATTACAGACATTTTCCTGATTGTCTATGTATAGTACGGAATCATCTACCAAACTGGTAAACTAGTGCCCCTGTATTCAGATTGATGCTCTGTCACAAGTGGTCTTCTCCAGGGCTCAGTATTGGGGTTAGTTCTGTTTAATATCTTTATCAATGATCTGGATGAAGGGATTGAGTGCACCCTCAGTAGGTGTATAGATGACATGAAGTTGGGTGTGAGTTGATCTGCTTGAGGGTAGGAAGGCTCTGCAAAAGGACCTGGACAGGCTGGATCGATGGACCAGGGCCAATTGTATGAGGTTCAACGAGGCCAAGTGCTGGGTCCTGCACTTGGGTCACAACTACCCTGTGCAATACTCCAGGCTTGAGGAGGAGTTGCTGGAAAGCTGCCTGGCAGAAAAGGACCTGGGGGTGTTGGTTGACAGCTGACTGAACATGAGCCAGCAGTGTGCCCAGGTGGTCAAGAAAGTCAACAACATCCTGGCCTGTATCAGAAATCGTGTGGTCAGCAGCAGTTGTGAAGTGATTGTCCCCCTGTACTCAGCACTGGTGAGGCCACACCTTGAGTACTGTGTTCAGTTTTGGGCCCCTCACTACAAGAAAAACATTGAAGTGCTAGAGTGTGTCCAAAGAAAAGCAATGAAGCTGGTGAAGGGTCTGGAGCACAAATCTTATGAGGAGTGGCTGAGGGACTGGGGGTTGTTTAGCCTGGAGGTTTAGATTGGATATTAGGAAAAAAAAATAAAATATATATATATATATTCACTGAATCTGTTGCCAAGCATCGGAACAGGATACCTGGGGAAGTGGTGGAGTCACCATCCCTGGAGGAATTTAAAAAATGTCTAGATGTGGTGCTTAGGGACATGGTTTAGTGGTAGACTTGGCAGTGTTAGGTTTATGGTCAGACTTGATCCTAAAGGTCTTTTCCAACCTAAATGATTCTATTCTATAGGAAAAAAAGCAAGGAAAATAATAAGGAAAAAAAAAAAACATATTGTAGAAAGGCTATGACTAAATTCCTGTCTTTACAACAATAATTTAAGATTCTTACTTTTGTGTTGTAATTTCCTTTTTAGGACCCTATTTTTATACTTTGGGGGAAAAAACCCAAAACCTCAAAACAAACCAAAATAAAAAAACCCCAACAAACAAACCACAAAAAACTCTTTCCTATTCCAAATAAAAGCTACTTTAATAGGAAGCTAAGAATAAATATATGTTACAAACAAGTATACATGAAAAAATATTATTGCAGAAATCATTGAAGGTACTGATTATTCAAGTTACTAGTTGTCCCATTATGTCTTTTATGGCTATAAAAATTGCAGGCTCACAAGTTTCAGAGTTAACAGTGACTTTGGGAGGAAGAGGGAGAGGAAGATTTGGGAATATACAGTCAAACTGTAATTCTGCACTATCATGAATCTCAGCAAAGCTATACTGTAATGAATAATACATATCCCATCTGAATCCAGACTAGATGCAGTTTTTTGTCTGTCAGGAAAAAAAAAAAAAAGGTACTGAGCCAAACCATAGTCTATGAAAACGGATACTCTATCTAGGTGGAAAAACTGAAACTGTTTGTTTAGCATACTCAAAGACAGATTTTACACTTAAAACAAGTAGTTTGTGACTATAATGGAAGTCTAGAAAAGTTACAAAGGAGTTTGAAAACAGTGGCTTTTGCCAAATGTGTCATAGGATAAATGACTATTTTGATAACTACTTTAACTGGAGCATTTCAACGTCAGTGTATTCCCTTTTCAAATGGAATGAAGCATTTTGATTGCTCAATTTGAAATTATTTTATTCTGTGAAATATAGTTCACATTATACAAAAGATCATAATTAAATATAATTGATCATCTTTTACCAAAGAGCATCTTTTTATTAGCAATAATTATTTTACATACATTTTGGACATTCCAATAAACTTTGGGATTTTTTATAGATAAAATAATATTTGAAATCACAGAATTTTATAAAAAACAGGAAAGCTGTTTTCTATTTTTTTTTTCTAATTTATAAAAAAAACCCCGTCATAATAACCCAGATCAATTATTTATAGCTCTTATACTTTCCAGTGTTTAAGGAACACCATTGAGATTAGTCAGTTGTCCAAGACTTTCATCAAAGAATAAGTAACATCGGTTTCCAAGAGCCACTCAGTAAAATAAAAACACTAAAATAAAAAAAACCTCCTCAGGCAGCTAGAGTGCTGGCACAAAATCTATCCTGGGGCAATCAACTGCATAAATGTAGCTAAATATGTGCCATCTGTGGCAGAGTTTGTCCAGCAACATCAGCAGCATTTCTCTTATAAAACACTCAATTGCTTTGGGATGTGATTCTATGCAGGTAAATTCAGGATACCTGAAGCTGTTGCCAGCCTGTTATGTTGAAATCTCTGAAATGGTGACTGCATTTTGTGCAGCGTGGATTACTGCAGAAGCAGTAATACAGAGAAGCTTCTTGATGCTTATTCCAATGTCCAAGTGACTTGTTTACTCCTGAACAGATGGTCATGCAACCACAGCATACATCAGCTGACACCTTTATTACCCTAATAAGTAACAGGAAGAAACACCAACAGGTTTATATCTTGTTAACACAGTGGGATGTGCAGGCTACAGAGGAACGTCAGTAAGTGCCAAAGGTAGCAAACTAGATGGATGCACCAGGAGCACAGCAAACCAATTTGTTTGTCTGTTGCCAGAGCTCTGCTCTTCCTTGCATTGGTACTCGGTACATAAGGCTTGTGTTTTTCTCTTTATAAGTTCAGTGATCTACAGCATTTCTTGTTATGTCCTTCTCCTTCTTGAAAGTAGACTTGATTTTTAACCCATTGGAGATTTTATTTCTCTAGTGTAATACCTATCTTTGGACTGTTTGAAAATTGACTTTTTGGCTGCTTCTTGCTTTTTTTTTTTTTTTTTTTTTTTTTTTCCCCCAGGGTTACGTAATATATGTGGCTCTACCATGGGCCACAAAAACTATGGGAAACAGAATACTCACTGCTTGAATGGAACCTGTTCTTTGAATTACATCAAAAACAAGGATGGTAATATTTACAACGTAAGTATGCACATAGCTCTTTCTGGAGCTGCCACTGGCTCAGGGAGTGCAGCCAGCCAGCCAGGGGCAATGGCCTGACAGACCCTGGGGAGTGGGGAACAACAGGTGTGGGGGCGGGCACCTGCTACCTCTCTCATGGGGTCCCAGGGTGCAGCAAGTTGGGAGACATGGGAGAGACTCACTCCCCAGGGCCACAGGTGGGACCTTAGGTTGAGCGGGACCTCAGTTGCCACAGACACTCCACTCCTCCTGGTAAGCACAACGCCAGAGTGAAGGGCCAAGGTTCTTAGTGGAGCCCTTTAGATTCTGTCATTAATAAGAATTTTTTTTTTTTCTGTATCAGTTAGATAATTCTGGCTCTTAGGCTGTTAAAACATTAACTGGACTAACAATAGATTCATAACTCCGTCTATATGATGTGTTCCTTGATCCAGAACAAGACTTGGGGTGTCATGGTTGCCTTTTGGGAATGTGTTGAATGTTGCACTGTTTAGAATCAGCTTATAGCTAGCCCAAAGAAACAAAAACACTGGAATACCAGTGGTGGGGATGTGTGGTCCTCTATTTCACCTCTTTTGCTTAACAAAATAACTTCTGTTGGTTTGCATTACCTGTTCCTTCAAAGATAGCCCTTGTTGGGCAGTAATGGCTGAAGCACAGCAGCCTCTCAAAACTAATAAAATGTGTTTGACTTGATATATGGGATACACGGCCCTGTCCTTTTAAATGTACAAGGGTAAAAGATTCCAGGAGCAGAAGACGCAAGCAAATTTCTCCAGGTAGTTTGTACAAAAGGCTAAGTCTACATGCATACTGTTTACATTGTTCTTACCTTCTGTCCAAAGGCAACCAGCAATCTATGTGACCATTTTGACACACTGCTTTTCCAGCCTCCATGCTTATAGAAGTGATGCAAGAAGTATAAAACAATACGTAAATTCTGGCAATGGATATATCTAAAACTGTCTAAATACCTATTTGTATGATATTTACTGTAATTGTTTTAAGTTCATTCAAAAGTAATTGAGCCAGAGGTCCCAGTATGTGGTAGTTTTCTGCTCAGCTAAGAAGCAGGTACAGCACAGCCTGTGGTAGTGTTTTCTTTCTTCTGTCACCTTGTCAGTATCTCAGTTCTGAAGGTGCATCATTGAAGACATCTTTTCTCTAACACTTCTGTCAAACAGCAGTTTTATTATTTTTTTTTATTTTTTTTTTATTAAAACAGAAGTAGCAGCAGCAATCAAAGTATAAGGAAAATACATTCTGTCAGCTGTGAAAGTAATATTTCCCTCACAGTTAAAATCTGCCTCAGAGGAATTCCAAGCACCGAAACTATGTTAAAATTACTGTATGCACCAAAGGGGAATATTTAGTGCTTTTAACAATAAAACTGTATTCCAGAAATAGAGATTTATAGGCATGTTCAATTGTATATGTTATATATCTCATAAAACAGGAACACCAGCATTGTCACCAGCATTGACAATGTGGTAGATAAAAAGTTCTCCTAAAAAGATAAGTATTTATCAAATCCATAAAACTTCATTTATAATCAAAAGTACTATTTTGATGTGGAACACTCTTCAATGTATGCATCTGATTAAGCATAATGCTGAACATCTCCCTAACCCTAGATGGTGCTGTTTGAGTGAAGCGGCCTTAAGAAGCTTCCTGCACACTCAAGATATTAAAAAAGCAAAGCATTCTAAAATAAATTAATAACAGCAATGACATTTTCTGTCTAATTAATAGTACTAAAAAAAAATCAGAAACAGTACTGACAGTTTTCAGTCCCAATATTGTATTGACTCTGGCTTAGATGGAGTTAATTTTTCCCATAGCAGCACTCATAGTGCTGTGTTTTGCATTGGAAGCTAGAAAGGTGTTGATAACACACCAGTGTTTGGTTACCACTGAGCAGTGCTCAAACAGCATCAGGGCTGTCTCTTCAAAATTCCTGTCACCCCCAGTAGGCTGAGGATGGGCAAGATCTTGGGAGGGGACACAGACAGGACAGATGACTCAAACTGACCAAAGGGATATTCCATACAGTATGATGTCCGCTCAGAAATAAAAGCAAGGGAATGGATGGGGAAGGGAGGGCATTCGTTATTTATGATATTTATCTTTAGGAGCAACTGTTATCTTTACTGAAGCCCTGCTTCCCAGGAGGTGTCCAGACATCGTCTGCTGATGGGAAGAATGAACATTTTGTTTTCCCTTCATTTTCGCATGTGGCTTTTGTTTTTTGCTTCTATTAAACTGCCTTTATCTTGACTCACATGTTCTTTTTCCATCTTACTTTTTTCACCTCCCAGTTCTGCTGAGGAGGGGAGTGATAAAGTGGCTTGGTGAATACCTGGCATCCATCCAAGGTTAACCCATATATTATACTAAATCTTCATGACTGTTCATTTTTTAAAAAAAATAAAAATGATAAAAAAATCTAGATTTAGATTTAACTTTCATTAATTTATTTGTTTTTCCTGAAGCACATTGCACATTTACAAATTGCAACTAGCTATGCTTTTATTTCTGCTAGTGCTAGTATAGTCACACTTCAGTATTTGATTTTCCATAACAGCACACAGGGTCATTATTTTTGCGGTATTACTCAAATGAGAGAATCTCTTCTAAAAGCTCTGTTACCCTTGCATTGATATTCCTCTGTGTGTATTTCTATATAGGTATACCATTAGGATGTGTTCTTTTCTTTACATTAAGATAATTTATTGAAAGAATAATGTCAATTTTACACAGCCAAAGAGGCTTCACTGAAATACATAAAGTACATTTTTGTAATTGTTCCCATTAAAGTACCACCCCCAGTGTTATGAAATATACTGTCTCTGCAGAATCCAAGATACTTGCACATGGCTGGCAGGTAGGACAGTTTCTATAGGTGACTTGTGTCCTTATGGAAAGTGATCTTTAGGGCACCTCAGATGAGCAGGGAAAATACTTTTAGAAAACTGAATGAGGTCATTAGGTGGTTGGTAAGTGACATTGCTGTCTAGAATTCACTGATCATATTATTTGGATTTCCAGGGCACAGTTCATTTCCTAAACACCAGTAAGTCATTAACAGTTTGAACATAATAAAAATATATCTAAGTGTCAAGTAGTATTACAACCTCCAAAGGTCTTCACAAGGTTGGAAGATATGGGAGGTCTGAGCAAGAAAGAAGACAAGCATAATAAAGACCAGTCTCTTCTTTCTACCAGCTGCCAAATTGACAAATCTCTCTTTTGGAGCTAGTGTTAGAAGTCAGATGAAGCATTTGAAGTGGGAGAATAGTAATGCATCATATAAATAAAAATGAAAGTCTCAGCATCTGTCAAAATATGCCTGCAGTACAACACTTCCCAGTCACAACTAATTCTGTTAGTGGAGAAGGGGAACACACCTAAAGACTTTTAGCCCTTCAGTTGACCACAGAAAATAAAAATGTCTTTATTCATGACAGAACACTAGAATATACAATATTAATTTTGCTCCCAGAAACCCATGGTTTTTAATGCAAAAGAAAGGTGGAAAGCAGCTTTAAGATTGTTTAGCATTACAAACTGACTTGCCCACTTCTGAATGTCTGTTCTGAGTGAATATTTGGTAGTGCAGCTGGAATCGTTATTGGTTGAAGAACTTCACTTATTGCATCGAGCATATTACTTTCCTGGAAAAGTATCTTACAACCTCCTACTCTATTTTTCCATCATCCAAGCTCAAATTTCTTGTTTTTTGTTTTGGTTTGTTTTTTTTTCCCTTTTTTCCTTGTTTTTTCCTGCCTTCCCTTCCCTGCTCCCCCATCTCCCCTTGCCTTCCTCCTTATACTTTTCCTCTTCCTCCTAACCCTTCTCCCTCCCTGACCTTCTGCCCTTCCCCTTCCTCTCCCCTTAATTTAATTTTTAACAGGTCTTAATATTCGCTTTTCAAATAACAAAACAAAAAGCATGGAAAACACACTTAAGTAAATTATAAACATTAGGCTATAGAAAACTTTCCAATAATAGGAGAAGTCATGTGCAATGGTTTAGGGACACAGATCTAACTATTTGTGTGCAAAAAGAAATGTATTTCTAGAACAAAATCTGAAGTAGTAGCTATTGTAGACACAGAGTCCACCAAAATTAGTTTTTATGCACTTGGAAATAAGGCATTTTGCTTAGCATAGATTTAATGATGGTGGTGGAAGCAGGCAGACAGGTTATGTAAGTCTAGAAGAGGCAACAAAGTCTGGAAATTCAGAAGAATAAATGACTTTCACCAAAAGGTTACTATTCAAAGGACAAAAGAGAAAAGTATTTGTCAAATTTGTACCAGAATATTTTTGCATATGTGAGTAGTTAGTAGTATATCATACTTTAGTTGTTCTGCTGTGGTTATACAACTAACAATTCCAAAATGCTGTGCTCTCTTTAGCACTTATTGTTAGAAATATAATTTGTACTTACACTGAGTCACAAAAATCAGCAACAAAATAAAACTATAAGGGATAGGCCTCTCAACAGATACACTTTCAGTATAGGTAAAGTATAAGTGCAATGTGGGTACAGTATCCTGCATTTTAATCCTTTAATTTCATACATAGATTATCTCAATTAAAACAGTTTTTATAGATGTATATTACCATCTCATCACTATTTTGGGAAATAGGCCTTGTATTATTTCAAATGTCATGCATCAATTTCCTAAAGAAACAGAGACCCAAATGTAGCAGTGACCCCAATAGTACACATACGTGACATTCTTTAACAAAAGAAAAAAGGTTAAAAACGAAAGTTCTCGTGTATTCCTTGTTGATTCTTTCCCCCCCCTCCCGCCCTCCTAGATAGAGTATACTTGGTAAGTTATACTCTCACCATCCTTGCTTTATTTTGGAAGTCTGTGTGTCATGCTATGCTGCCTTGGGTTTGTGTGGCAAGATTTTGGTAATGGTGGGGGGCCTAGGGGTGGCTTCTGTGAGAAGCTGCCAGAAGCTTCCCCCATGTCCGACACAGCCAATGCCAGTCGGCTCCGAGATAGAGCCAAGCCAATCAGTAATGCCTCTGTGATAACATAATTAAGAAAAAAAAAGTGGAAGAGAAAAGAAAAATCTGCACACATTGCAGTTAGAGAGAGATGAGTGAGAAGATGTAAGAGAAACAACCCTGCAGACACCAAGGTCAGTGAAGAAGGAGGGGGAGGAGGTGCTCCAGGTGCTGGAGCAGAGGTTCCCCTGCAACTTGTGAAGACCATGGTGAGGCAGGCTGTCCCCCTGCAGCCCATGGAGGTCCATGGTGGAGCAGATGACCACCTGTAGCCTGTGGAGGACCCCACACCAGAGCAGGTGGATGCCCAAAGGAGGCTGTTGCCCCATGGGAAGCCTGTGCTGGAGAAGGTTCCTGGCAGGACCTGTGGCTCTATGGATAGAGGAGCCCATGCCAGAGCCGGTTTGCTGGCAGGGCTTGTGACCTCGTGGGGGACCCGCACTGGAACAGTGTGTTCCTGAAGGACTGCACACCAGGGGAAGGACCTATGCTAAACCAGTTAGTAAAGAACTGCTGTTCATGGGAAGGACTCACGTTGGAGAAGTTCATGGAGGACTGTCTCCTGTGAGGGGGAACCCATGCTGATGAGGTGGAAGGAGCCCTCCCCCTGAGGAGGAAGAAGAAGCAGAAACAACGTGTGATGAACAGACTCCAACCCCTATTCCATGTCCCCCTGTGCTGCTGCGGGGGAGGAGGTGGAAATAGGGAGAGAAGTTAAGCCTGGGAAGCAGCGAGGGGTGGGGGGAGGTGTTTTAAGTTTTGGTTTTATTTCTCAGTATTCTCTTGTCTGATTAGTAATAAATTAAAAATTATGTGGGTTGTGGGTTTTTTTTGTTTGTTTGTTTTTTCCCCAAGTCAAGTCTGTTTTGTCTATGCCAGTAATTGGTGAGTGATCTCTCTCTGTCCTTATCTGGACCCACAAGTCTTTCATTATATTTTCTCTCTCAGTTGAGGAGGGGGAATGATAGAGTGGGCTTCTGTGGGCACCTTGTACCCAGCCAGGGTCAACACACCACATATGACTTAAGCCAACGTACCAAAAAGTATCTTGTTGCTAAATTTTTATTGTTGCTGAAGAGGATTCAGAGGCAAATTTAAGACAAAGTTTTTGTTAAATGTTACTTTTATACCATCACCCACACTTCAAACAAGATTGCTAAAAAAGCAGATTCTTCATAGGGTGCTTGAGGTATCTTTTGCAGAATACCTTGTGCCCAGTTTCTGTATTGTATTTTGTTCTGTGTAGCAGTTCAATAACAGGCACAATAGGCCTTTGATTTCAGAAGTGTTCCTAGGAGCTACCTTTTAAATTCTCTTAATGATAGTTAAAAAATTCTCAACCTTAATGTAGAAAAAATACATTTATAGACAGTCTACCCATCTACAGAGGTAATAAAAAGGCAAGATCAATTACTATTTTTCTATGAATTATTTCAAGCAGGTCCTTTCTTCCCAAACCCTGCAGGCTCTACTCTTCATTTGTACAGGAACAATTTAATTTTAGTAGTAGGGGTTCATTTAGTGCAAATTCAGAATCTCAAGGATGGTTAGCATCTACCAATTAATCACAATACAAATTAAAACAAACAAACAAACAAAAAAAAACGGACATATATAACTTGGATGCCTTTTCTGTTTATTTAGTTTCTTGATTGCTTAATTTGTGAGGAGGAGAAGGGAGTGTATTTTCTGGGTGCACTTTATGAATCATCTCCATTGAACAACTAATTTTAGTACCTGTACGGTAGAAAATCGGATTTCCTTTTTGACAAAAGTGGAATACCAGTTATGACTTCTATCTAAACTACACAGCTATGTGCTTTTAAATACCGAATTCTAATCTAAAATCCATTAATTATATGAGTAGATTAATGTTTTAATACCATGCTTTAATATAACAATACCAAATGCTGCATTTTCTTGGAGGCAAAAGATTCCGGTGGCAAAAGCGTATTTTGCTTCAGGGTGAGACTAGAATGCAAACAATTTAAACTCCTTATTTTCTCGTGTTAGTGTTTTGGGTTTTTTTGTTTTGTTTTTCATTTTGACCAGGTTTGTGGGTATAATTTCTGTAGTCACATTGAAAAAGCAACAGTGTAACAAAACTTTTTTTTTTATTTTTTTTTTATTTTTTTTTTTTTTATTCATATATGTAGGAGGAATTTCCATTGCACTTTGGGAAGTTATTTCATATAATAGTTTGAAACTAGAAAGTAGAACAATAAAATACAGGAATCAAAGTTTGTTTTTCACTAGATAATAAACTCAATAAATTAGAACTCTCCTTCATAATCTGTGTAAGGATTTTTTTTTTTTTAATATCTTTCTGCTTCCAGTCTACCAGGCTTCATGTCTGAGCCCTTTTCAGACAATACACTGTAATGTCATTTAACATAGAATTTTTTAAAATCAATACTTGCTTACAATTTTTTACTTGTTTGGTTTTGATTTTTAAATGGTAAAGCTCTTCAAAATTCCTCAAAGTTAGACTGACTGTCCAACTCATTTCTTAGTAAAATAATGCAATGCCTGAATTTTTGACTCATAGAAAAGTAATGAATATTAGGGAAATACAAAAGTGTCACATAGTCACAAAGCCTTTTTCTTGCAGATTTAGATGGAAGTTGCATTTCCCTTCTATTCAGTTTCAATAATTAAGTAGTTTAAATGTGATTATTAAACTTATTCAAAAGTTTTATCTCACATAACTACATTTAAAGCAGCCTTATGTCACACTACAGATGTTTTATATCTCTTATCTGATCAAGAACATTGTCTTACCCTCTAATCTTAAGACTAACTATGATATTTTTGAGTACTGGATACATTTACATTTTGGCAATATCTAATAGAGACCCATATACATCCAACTTTTTTGATAGCTTCTAAATTACGGCCTCAAAGTTTCAAGTTATTTGTCCCCAGACGATGATTCATCACATACCAACATAGGCATCTAAATTAATTGAAACAAATCGTTATTCCTCTCTTTTAACTATGGATTCAGGAATGAGTAGCTCAGATTTTAATTCTACATTTAAGACATCTCAAATTACATGAAAAGATTCTACCCTAAGGATGCATTGGTCAGACTCACAGAAGTAGAAATAAACTAACTTGCACTGAAAATCTGGTTGCTGGGGATAGATTGCTCCAGGTATTTATGATAGCTCAAATAGATCTACTAAAGTGTTTAACTAGAGTTGTGTACTACCGAAGTGTAGCAATAAGCAATCTGATTGCTGTCAGATTCTATGACTGGAGGTTCCCACACTGACCAGGACATGCTAAAATTGTGAAACATAGCCCTCTAATAATACAAAAATTGACTATTAAACTGTAATTTATTTTTCCAGACTCATTTCTCATCATAGATTTTTTTTTCTTGAGCAAAAAATTCCTTGAGCAAATGGCAGTTTTGACACTAATGTATTAGAATAAAGTTTTTCTGATGAAATGACATGTCAAAAATAATTTGCCCTTTTTCACATTAGCGCAGTGAAAACTGGAGAAAGTTATAAAACTCAAGAGATTTTGTAATTTTAAGTATGACTATATATTTTTAAATGCAATTTTTATTTATCTGGATAAAAATAAGTCACGATTTTAGTAATTTAAAAGATTTGGAAAAATTTCAAAAAGGAAGAAAATAAGAAGTTCGATGAAAAATAAAGTCTCTACTAATTGCTGTGAAAAAAAAAAAAAAGTCTACTAATTGCTGGGAAAATACAGACTATACTAATTGCTGGAGTATGACAGGAAACTTTTTTAGGCCCAGTTCTATAACAGACTATTGTCAGAGACAAAACAGTCAACTAAGATAAATGAACTGTAATTGAGAAAGATAGGCACCTCCAGGAGGTAATCATATAATCCTAAAACTGACCTCTAAATTTGATCAAATTACTCACTCTTAAAGATGACTCCATTGACCATAAATGAAGGCATGGATGAATAACTTGGGTTTAGGTCTTTAGGTGCCTAATTATAGGACATTTCAAATCAGGTAAACTAATCACGTCGTTAGGCTGACATAATACGTAAAGTTTAGGCTTTTAAGACATGAAAAATAAATGTAATTTTAAATGAACCAGTTAGCTAGTAAATTGCTTTTGTTTATGTAATATCTAGAATTGATTGATTTTTACCTAAGGAATTTTTACCTGATTACTGTCTACTCAAAATACAAAGCATATAATCTAATTCTCCTGCTGAGGGGTTAAAAAAAAAAAAAAAAAGAAAGAAAGAAAATCTGATTCTGATTTGGGGCAGACAGATTTTTATGGAATTCACACATGCATATTCATTTGTATGTACATCTTGATTTCTAATGGTATTTGTTACTATAGAGCTGAATTGCCAGTGGAGGAAAAAATTGTTTTTGTATAAAAAAACCCATGTCTTTAGTTCTGCTCTGGATGATTTGTACAAACTAGCACTGTAAACAGCCAGTAGGGTGTATTCCCTGAACAAAATCCTAAATTGGCATAAATATACTGTAATCCTTGTAGTTCTCTCCACATACTCTTAAAATTCAGAGAGAGTGAAATGCAATAGCAAATAAAATCATTTTTGGAAAATTCACATTTTTTAGATACCAGAATGACCACTTTGGATGTATGAACAGAAAAGCATTAATTAGAACTTTTCTTAATTTGTTTAAATTAGATCAGGAATCTGCAACCTTTGTGATCCTTATCTGACACCTGGGTTTGGAAATCATGATAGCTACATATCCTCCATCTTTGTCTCCCAGCCTTTACCTCCCTGTAATTGTGCACTAAAGGTAATTAATCAGAAAATTAAAAAAGAAAATTTGTATTGGGCCAATACAGTATGCTGTACTTCATTCTGTTTACTGAAATACTGGCAACTTCTTCATAATATTATTCTGACATTTGTGAATCAGTGCTTACCACTAAAACAAGCAAAACAATTAGCTAAATATGTCTTTGATTTCAAAGTGTTTGTATGAAAATCTTATTGTTCAAATGATAATCACAGATTTTAACCTTATTGTCATTCACTGTATTCCAGATCAAGGTTATCCATTCTGTTTAAATATTTCTCTAAAAACTTATGTTGTTTCCTTAGCATTCTGTTGATTTAAGTGGTTGTTACTGTTTGTTGGGGGTTTTTTTTTTGTTTTGGTCTTGCGTCTGTTTTGTTCTTTTTATTTCCATTATTTTCTTTCAGATGCAAAATAAAAAAAATACTTCATGAGCAGTGATTTCAGTAGTGACTGTAGCTTCACACTAGAAACCTTTACAAAAGCAATTACTGAGACAATTCTGATTCCATTGTATTTTAACAATTTTTTCTTTCTAAATTTATTTTTGTGTTGCTAAAAATATTGGCATGAATGTTTCTTTTTGCTTATTTTTCAGACTTCTTCATTTTCTTTTAAGAAAATTGTCTGCTCAAGGTAATTATTAGCCTTTCTATTGTTAATATTCAATGCCGAACCTACAGAAAAGTTCTGTCATTGAAGTAACTGACTGGATAGGAACGCGTTAGAAAAGGAGAGTTGAGTAATGTGGAAAGGTAGATAGGAAGTTAGATGAGTCGAAGCCTCACAGCTGTACTGCCTGACGTTTCAGGTACTGCTTCAAGTGCATGATAGAATTGAATCCAAGTCTGTTTAGCTTCTTGTTTATACTATATTTGAAGCAAGACTTGCAGGTGTATGAGGATACAATCTCAGAAAGAAGACAAATTAACATATAGGGTTTCAGATAAACACAAACATTTCAGAGGTTGCCTCTTTGCTCTGGAATTTCTTTTTTTTTTAACTTTTTAACAACATTGATGACCAAACAGCATCCTTTGTTGCTAGTTCCTCCTGTGGCATTGTGCTACTCGTAGCATTTACTTCACCGTTCCAGATGCGGTTCCAGAACTAAAAGGGGGGAAAAAAAAGAAAAAAAAAAAAAAGAAAAAAAAAAAAAAGAAAAAAAAAAAAAAAAAAAAAAAAAAAAAACCCAAATTCTCAAGTTTTGATCTATCAGAAGAGTTAGGTAGTATCACAGTTCCTTCAGATCATCCCATTAGATCTATGCAGATTGCAAGTGTTAAATAAGTGTCACTTTATGCTTTCAACTCATTTCTAGCACTGGAGACCTCATCCTCTGACCCTTTTATCTTGACACTGAAGACATCATCTCTGCTGTAGCTGTAAGGTGCCTCTGTCATTGATCCTCTCAGAGGGTAAGTAGGATTCCTAAAATTCACAGATACAGCCCTGACATATCTGTTCCACCTTCCTGGTTTCCCATACGTGATCATGGTTTGTAATACCCTGACCTCATCAATGCCACTGTGTCCATATTGATATTTCTGCTGAGTGGGAGATGACTATTAGCAGACAACTTGTTACTCAAGAAAGAAATATCTCTTAAGATATGCACATACTAATACACTTGGTCTCAGCTGATCCACAAACCCTATAAATACTTTATCAGAGTACTTTTGAATGTTTAGTGCAGATGCTGACCGACAAAATTCTGGCTGTGTTTCATATTAATAAACATCTCAGAGAGTTGTCCTTCGTCCTGGAAAATAAAATCAGAAACTAATGTGTTATCCAATAACTGTCAGCAGTTTATCTACGTAGTTTTCTAGTGCATGTAGATTCATAAGCTAGAAAAGTATGTATCTTGAATTTCTATGTGGGAAATCAGGGACTCTATATGATATTTCTATATTAGGCTTATAGCAGAAAGAATCTTTTTGCAACTGAAAGCAACAGAATATATAAATATTATAATTAGAGATCTAAGTTTAGGATAGCTATCTTGACAGTACAGATGTGTGACTGAGTCATTTTAAACTCTAAGTGTTCATTGCTGTTAAATCTATACACTCATTCTTACTTTCATATGTAATCAAGTTGACATTTCATGTTTCAGCCTTATGCAGATCTGAAGTCTATTTGCTGACTCCTTTGAAAGTGTAATAGTTGTTTGTGTGATGAAATATTGCAGTGGGATAAAAGATGTTCATGCTGTAGGTCATCTTATCAAAATTGAAATGAATGATCACTTAACAAACAATAAGAATACAGAGTAAAAAAAGCAGATTTTTTTTTAACCTCTACATAGAGTATTAGTTAAAATAAAGCTTTTTAGGTAGGAAAGTAATTCTGATATGATAAAACTGCAGACTTCCATTGGCACCATACAGGTTTGGTTTAATTCCCTCTGAACTAGCATACAATATTATAACGAAATAGAATACTACTTGGTAAAAGAATTTGGTAGGTTTTGAGTGTCAGATACAGTTTTGAACTTTAAAGCTGCTATGTAATATGTGCATCCAAGGCATGACTATTTTTGCTCCTTCATTTTTTAATTGAAAGAACAGAAGAGATGTCATTAGTACTAGAGTTATTGCATCTCAAAATTGCAGTACTAGTTATTTTTCAAGTGTAAAGTAATTTTGTTAAAAGTTCTATATCTTGGACATGAGCAGAAAAATCGTAAGCTTACTGACTTTCCCAACATCCAATGAGACTTTTTCTTGATTCTTAGATAATATGTAGCACATTGATACTTTTCATTCTAGATTATATCCTGAAGCTGAATGAAAGGGACCAATCCCTTAACTTGGTAATAGTTCATTGAGATAACCCTCCACCAAAGCAAAGATATAACACCAAAGTGCTGGTTCCATTGTTATTGAAGTCCAGCTCCAAATAAATGATTCTGAGCTCAAAGCTATAAATTGCATGGTCTATCACAGGAGAACATGCACCTTATTTTAAGGACTGTAAAAACTTCCATGAATGTGTTTAAATTTAAATTAATAATAAATATACTAATAAATAAAAGATTAAAAAAAATATTAGAAAACTAACAAACAAAATACCTCAGAAACTTGTGCTTTGAGTTTTAATGAAGCACAGCTTTTTATGATGTTATACTGCATTTGGATTGAATTTAGAGAAGATCTTTCTACTTCTTTCATTCATTTGCCTATTGTTCAAGCCAGAAAGATGATGTGGGTGGTGGTTTGGATTTGATTTTTTTTTTTTCAAACTTGCTGTGAATGCTTCAAACAGAATGCTTCAAATAATCTACCAGGAAATTCCTGGTATATTTCTAAGTGCCCCGGGTACAGAATTTTCTTTATCAGTAGATGAAACAGAAGAAGGTGACATGATAAAATTTGTCTGAACAGCTGTATGAACAGCCTATAGCAATGTAATACTGTCATGCCAGCTTTATTCAAACCCATGAAGATTTCAACTGTACCTGGTGTCTTCAGTTTAGTCTCATATAAGGCTGCTGCATCTCCCCTTACAAATAGTTGAAGATGTGTATAAAATTCTCAGATATAGTCAATGCTGCCATGCACTTGAAATCTTAAAAAATATAGCATAAACTTCATTTTGCTATTTAATGCTATAAAAAGACAGATGGCAAGGTAGCACTGTGCTGTCAAACAGCATAATACTGATAAGATGGAATGAATCACTGATCAAAGACAGACAAAATCAAAGACAGACAAAATACATAGCCTTGTAGCCCCCTAAACATGTTAGTGCTATTGGCTATAGCAGGTCACCAGTTGTGCACTGACTGTGCAAGATCTTAGAACTGAAGTTCACCAGATTTTCTCTGGGCTGTCTTGACCTGTCTGGAGCTTTGTTTTAGCATGTCTAAGTACAACTACCATTTTTTTAATGTCTGTTATTTCCCCCCTTCCCCCCCCCCCCCCCCACCATTTTAACCTT
>NW_010315568.1:21839-46470 GCF_000700745.2 Antrostomus carolinensis
GTGGCCTTGCCTCCCCCCCCCCCCCCCCCCCCCCTTATTTTAACACCTTTTCAAATCTTTAAATAGCATAACCTTGTTTTTTGTATAGTTAGTAGCAACAAGTAGTTACACTGCATATAATGGAATATTTCTGACTAGTAGAACAATTTCATGTACAAAAATATGAGCATAGTATAGTAGCAGAGGCCTTACAAGTGGGAAACATAGGATATAGTTAGGGGGATATAAAGGGTCTGCAGGCATGGGACGTTAAGAGGCGAATATAAACTGTCAAAGGAATCTCCAGTGTTATGAAGAATTCATCAGTGGTCAGTTAGAGAAAGGCAAACTTGAGAGCTGAAGGTAACAAATGGAACAAAAAGCAATTGTAAAAGCAATTACTCCCCAGTAGGCAAGTGAACAACACCTACTGCTCACTCACTCTCCTCTAAGTGGGATAGAGAAGAAAATGGGAAAGACAAAAGTGAGAAAACTTGTGGGCTGAGATAAAGAATTTAATAGGGAAAGCAAAAGCTGCATGTGCAAACAAAGCTAATGAGGAATTTATTTACTACTTCCAATCACCATGTAGATGTTTAGTCACTTCCAGGAAAGCAGGGCTTTATTATGCATAACCATTACTTGAAAAGACAAATGTCAAAACACCATACAGCTTCCCTTCCTCTTTCTTTCTCCCAGCTTTTATGGCTGAGCCATCTGGGGTCAGCTGTCTTGGACTAGCCTCATAAGAGGAACAGCATACATAGCTATAACACAGCACCATACAAGCTACTGTGAATAAAATAAACTCTATTGTAGCAAAAAACCAATACTATCTCCACCCCTTTACTATATATACAGTAAATTTGGATCTATTGTGGAGTTTCAGATCAGTGAAGAAAAAGTGATGATGTAAAAGTATGTCAGAAAATATAAAAATATCCCTAACTGAACCCTACAGTGAGAAAGTGGAAATTGTCAGTATCATATTACTCTTGGCAAAGAAACCCCATTATTAAAATCACAGCAGTTCTGCTTGAGAATTGATAATACTGGCATCTGGGAGTAGTGCATTTTGGGAAGATGTCCAAATACTGGCATTTGGGCATCTTCCCAAAACTAAAGCCCTCATCCTTGGGACTGAAAGGAGCAATGGAAAGGTGAGCTTAACAGCAAAAGAAGGGGGATTCACAAGGAATTGTGTGTACAGCAGGTTGAAAGGTATTATTTCTATTTTCTTCAATATTATTACTTTATTTTCTTTCTTTTTTTTTTCTTCTGTAATAATTACATCTGAGTTAACAATAATTCCTTGATTTGACTGATATGATTTTCATCACGTGTAATTGTTGATTTCTCTTTTTGTTTATTTGTTGCCCATTTGAAATTTTCAGTGTAGAAAACACGCATCATCTATTACATGGTCTGGGATAGGTTTTGACTACCTGGGTCATCATATCCTATGTTACAAAAGTTAAATGAACTGAGCTATGTAATCACTGATCTTGTAGAAGAACGTACACGTTATATATACGGTACTATATTATATGGATTCTGTAAATAAAATGTGAAAAAATCTCACTCCACAATATCCCCAAACTATGAGAGGGAGCAGTTTTGCAAACACAACCTTTCCATACTCTTATTATGTACTGTCATTGTTCAACTGTACTCCTTTAACATCTCTTAAACAAAGGTCAGTTCTTCTTTCCTCTCCTCAACCTTCTCTTTTATGCACAACTTGATCCTTAGACTTGTATTATGCAAATTTGATCACCAGAGTATCAGAATGGTTAAGGATATTAATTCCTAGAATGGAGTTAGTCATCCTATAGTATCCACAGACCTCATCTTTGTCTCATCTTCCCCTCTCACTAATACCATCTAAGAACATTCTCACGCCATCCACTTCCACAAAGAGCTGTTGTAGTTTGTGGAATATCCTGACAGAAAATATACCAAATGACAATCATATCAGGTAGCAGAGCTTCCAAACAATATACAAAAATAAATAATTTTATACTCTTCTTTTTCTATTACATATGGGAAATAAATAAGAAAATGATAACAAAAAATGGTAATATTCTGGATAAGAGTAGACTCTAGGATAAAATCTGAACAGTATATGTCCTATATTGCACACCTCCACATGTATACACATACACCCACATCCCCAAGCACTGACACTTATGAAAATTACTGAGATGTATTTATATATCATCTAAGATGTACTCACTTTTTTTTTTTTTTTTGTATATGCAAATACAGGTAAAGATATAAAGATACACTTTTTAAAACTTTTAATAGTCTTTTAAGTAAGTTTTTACTCAGCTGTGATTATTTTTCCTTTCTTAATCTCTTTCTCAAGGATGAGTTTCCTTTCAGGATGTTGGTCTTCTGACTATTTTATTAATGATTTTTCATTTGTATTTTAGTGAATTTCAGATTTGAGTATGCTAATTTAATCTCAGAGGTGGACAGTGGTTACATTCCTTCTGACTTCTGGAGCATGGTTTCTGGACTTCCTCAATGGGGAGAATCAGCACTGATTTTGTCATGCTATATAGTGATGAAAATAGAGAAGGCTTCTCTTACAGACCTATGATGCTAACACATAAAAGCAACTCCTTTCAAAGCTAACAAATTGCTAGACCATAGTCATAAACTTTCCATACCAGCAGCTTTGGATCATTTTGCTATATTATTTTCCTTACTAATATGTACAGTTAACCCTTACGGATAAAAGAATTTGGAAAATGCAGAATGCAAAACAGATTTGTCATAGTTTGAAGATGGGAAAGCAATAATCTCATTTAATTTTGGAGGTTATTGGTCTGGACTGATTCCTTCTAACACTAGCATAGCACAAGATTATGAAGGAAACCTTTACTACTTTTATCACCTCATATGATCTCAGAAGAAACAAACCCACAAAGATGTCCTTGCTTATAGGGCTTGACTTGTTCCTTGTTTAAAGCTTATCCTGTCATGCATGGAAATTTAGCAGGGTTCATGGTTAGAGGAAGCCTTGTATTTGCTTGCAGATATATGACTGTTTAGGCTGACTCCTAAACAGTCTCTGATAAAGTCTTCTATAGATGGTTCCTGCTACAGCAAGCAAGACGAATTAAGTAAAAGAGTTACGTTGTCCAAACTAGTAGCACATACTTCTACTGCTGCACACAGCCCTTGAAAATTGCCTGTCAGATCAAAAAATCCTTGAGTAGTCAAGGATCTGCCTGAAATAAGCAGACATAAAGAAAAGCACATCCTGAGAGACAGGCTGGGAGAGCAGGCAGCACACACAGCTCTGACAATCCTATGGTGATTCTGCAACAGCTATTCCCATAGTGACAGTCCAACATTTGTGATCTTGTCCTTTTATTAGATGTTTTTGTTTCTAGACTGCTCATAGCCTTTGGCTTTCACTCCCCGAACTATGTACTTCCTGATACTGAAGGATATTACTTTCCTAGGCCACACAGTTTTGTTATACTATTGCTTGGGTGTTTCTTTCATGCTCAGATTTTTTTTTTTTTTTTTTTTTTTTTTTTTGTATGCTTAAAGCAGTCTTTTCCAATCTGTCAAGCTTGTACCTCTCACCGAGTTGTTGATACACGTGAGGCCTCTGTTTTCAACTTGTATCTTGCTGTTTTCAAGGTATGAGGCTTGTTACAGACACTAAGTCAAGTGGCGTCTTCAGGACCTAACACAATGGTAGTCTAGGGCAAAATTACCCTAAAATCCCTGTGGCCTGTGGTTAGCAATAGCAACACTTTTTACTGGGCCATTGGCTAACAATCCTCCCTTTCCTAGTCTGGAAACTGGCATTTGCAGGTTATCACTCACAAGTCCAGCAAAGTTGTTGCATGCCCTCTTATGGCTCAAGGCTCTTAGTCAGGGCTAAACAATGGAAAGATTTTCCTGAATATTTTTCTCTCTTTTATCTGGTCTTTGCCCCATGATAACCAATTTAGGTCTGAGGGTGTCCTCTAATTCTTCATTTCGCTCTTACAGCCAGTTATTGTATGGCAGCATAGACATTATTCAGTTTGCACAGCATTTGATTGTAGAAACAATAAAATTTTCATAACTAATACAATACACAAAATCAACTATATCCACTAATAAAATCATATTATTACTTCTGTGAGCATGGGGAAGTTGAAGAGAGAATCACAGAATCACAGAATGGTAGGGGTTGGAAGGGACCTCTGGAGATCATTTAGTCCAACTCCCCTGCCAAATCAGGTTCACCTAGAACAGGTTGCACCGGATTGCATCCAGGCAGGTTTTGAATATCTCCACAGAAGGAGACTCCACATCCTTTCACAATGATTGTTACATTACATACAAATTATCAGGGAAATTGCATTACTATGTGACTATGTTATAGTAATTCATACAAAGAAAAACAGGAGTTTGGAGTAACAAAACATATAAAAAGATGTTAATAAAATCACACAACAGAATGATGGTAACCTACAGAATAATATGGTTACTTTCCCATGTGTTCTCTAATTAAACATGTGGCTCTTGATTAGCTTTTACTTACATTGATTTTAGCTACTTATTATCCAATAACCAGTATAAGAAACAACTTCACTATAAGAGAGAGTTACCGGCTCCATATAGACCAATATGACATAACATATGATTATTAATACTACAGTACTAGGACAAAATATTAATTAAAAAATAACTAAAAGCCTGTGAAAGTTTAACTTAGCTGGCAAGCAAACAAGACTCAGTCACTCACACACCCTTCCCTCCCACCCAGGGAATCAGGGAGAGAGAACTGGAGGGGTAAAGGTAAGGAGACTTGTACATTGAGATAAGAACAATTTAATAATTGGAGTTAAATAAAATTAAAATAGTAATGATGGCAATAATGATAACAACTAAATATATATATGAGTGAGGCAGAGTACAATTGCTCACCACCCGCTGATAACGATCCCGAAGGAGCGAAAAGGAACCTCAAAACTGAAATCACAATCCCGGAAAAGTGAATCCAAGTGATTCTCGAGATAATCCTCCCTCCATTTCCAGTGAGCCCTGGTTAATACACTGAACATGATGTAATATGGTATGGAAAATCTTACTGGCATATCTAACAGTCAGTTCTGGGTTTTGCTAACTACTACACTTTCCTCCTCCCAGTCCTTTGCATTTGCAAACTACTTAAACACCATGTCTTTGTACCTTATCAACATTCTTTTTGTAACAAATCCCACACTGAAACCAAAACACGGTGCTTTCTAGCTACTAAGAATAAAATTAACTCTATCCTAGCAAAAATCAATACAATGTCAGATTTGTTATGCATAATTATCTATTTGATCTCCTGTGACTAGGTGTGCAGAACACCAGATTCCTCCTTGTTAAGTATTGCTTTTCATTTTAAAACTCCTTCAACTCTTAGAGGAAGTCCTGAGTTTAATGCATTAGTGGAAATCATACACAAAAAAATTACCTTATGAAAAAAATTAGCTAGTAATTATTTTTTTTGTTACTACACAGATACAGGTATCTTCTAATACTGATCTATTTAATTTTCCTTCAATATTACTTTTGTTCAACCTCGGCTGTAATGTTTTACTTTTCATTATACTGCAAATACATCTCCCACAGTTCTGTAAAATCTGAACCATTATGTATGGGAAACATTAAATTTCTCATTTTAAACTTCTCCTTTTACTTTCCTTTCTGTCACTGACTTTGTAGCCAGTGTAGATGCGCCTAGATGCTGTCCTTACACTTTTACTTGAAAGCATCTTGTAGAAATAAAAAATACTGTTTGAATACTATTTGTACATGCTTACCCTCAATTCATTGCCCTTTAAAGGACCATCTTGTAAAGCAAACCAGAAGGACATACAGAGGCCTTTAGTTTATTATGTTTCTAGAGCACTTTTCAAATCTATAACTGCAACACATAGTAAGTAGGATTACTTTTTCCAAGTTTAGATATACCTACCTGACAAACTATAGGACTGACTGTTTCCACAGTTACATCTGAACACTGCCATTTCTTAGAAAGTCCCTATGGGGTTTTAGTAAAATGTTGGTACCTGTTGTAATCTCCTACATTATTTTCTCCATAATTAAGGGGTTTTCCAAACCTTCTCCACATTTATTTTTAAGGTTACAGCCTAGGTGGATAACTCTTCATTTACTTCCACCATTTCTTGGCAGAAGAAATGGCGGTTTTTGTCTGCTGTTCATCAGGTTCTTCACTATGAGTTAGCATTACCACTGCCAAAGATTATATCATTTATCAACCTGCTACTGCTGTATGAGGAGAAAAACCCACATACTGCAGGAAAAGAATATACAATTGTAAGGATGAGATTGTGATATTCAGAATCCAGGGCATGAGTTTTCTTCAATTGTTGATGTACTTTCATCCGTTCTTGTCTCCTCCCATAGTACATGATTCTTGTGTGACATAGCAACAGAACCTTTGCTGCAAGGAAATTTGTCTAACATTTTCATACTCATGACTGTGTTTTGGAATACCTCTTCTGTTGCTTCTTAATACTTACATTGTATTTATGTTGAGGAGTCTGTACATTTCACTAATGTCTGACAATTACTCTTTCAATGTCTGAACTTATTAGCCTCAAATGTTTCAGTGGTATTTGACAATTTCACATTATTGTATTTCTGGAACCAACTGGTCCTCTCCCATACCACTAGGCTGCTTTTACACCAGTGTAATCTCTTCAGTAGATACCAACTTTCTCAGATTGACCTATTCTGAGAATAAGAATACCTATGAATTAAAGAATATTAACCTCTACATAGTTTTGCCTCTGAGGATGTTATGAGAAACAGTGTTGAAAGGCTTGTTAACACTCAAGAATCCACTTCTCTGATCGACCCAATAATTTAATGATAAAAACCTATCAAGTTGATCATAGAATCATAAAATGGTTAGGGTTGGAAGGGACCCTAAACATCATCTAGTTACAACCCCTGTGCCATGAGGGGGACACCTTCCACTAGACTAGGTTGCTCAAAGCCTCATCCAACCTGTCCTTAAACACTTCCAGGGAGAGGGCATCCACAACTTCTCTTGTCTAATCTAAACCTACCCTCTTCCAGTTTAAAGCCATTACCCCTTGTTCTATCACTACCTGCCCTTGTAAAAATTCCCTCCCCAGCCTTCCTGTAGGTCCCCTTCAGGTACTGAAAGGTGGCTGTAAGGGCTCCCTGGAGTCTTCTCCAGGTTGAACAGCCTCAACTCTCTCAGCCAGTACTTGTAGGAGTGGTGCTCCAGCCCTTGGATCGTCCTTGTGGTCTCCTCCTCTGGACTCATTTTAACAAATTTATGTCTTTCTTGAGTTGGGGGCTCCAGAACTGGATATAGTACTCCAGGTGGGTCCTGACGAGAGCGGATCATTCAGTCCAAGCTATTGCCTAAAGCAGGACCAACAGAGTTAGATCATTCTTCATTCAGTCAAGTTAGGAATGACTCCAAGGGTGGAGATTGCACAGCATGTCAACCTGCAACCTGCTCCAGTTTTGTTTTTTGCTGTGTTTCTCCAAGAAGACTTTGACTCTATTGTCTGTACAGTCACACATCAGGTAGCAGAAGACAGCAATTAAAACTCCCTTAGCTTTCTTTTCTCTAGTCTCAACAAATGAAGACAAAGCTCAGTAATGACTATGGGGTTTGTTCAGTGTAGGGGCTGCTTACAATTTAATTAAAATAGACAGATGTCTTTAAATAAATGTTCAAGAACACTTGGCTGAAATATATAAGAAAACTGTGAAAATCATTCATATATGCCCTAAGACCTCTTCTGTTCTACCGACAGTGCAAAAAGGCCTCGATACTATTTAAATGTGATTTGAATATTTTACACTGTCAGTATCATGCAAATAAGTCCCATTGTAAATGATAATGTTTCATATATTATTCTTAAATAACTTACCTGAGGTAACTGAAGAAGTTAATAGGCATTCTAGAATGAGATCAATATTACTTTGTTGGAAGGCTGTGCAGAATTATGAAGAACTACATCTTCTTAGTGACAATTTTTACCTTTAAAGATTTGTGGAGATGGCTAGCAATGGTCAATCAAAAAAGTAGTAACTCCTGTTACTCCAATTTGGAGTGAATAAACCCACAGAAATATTGCTTAGTGATTTAGTACATTTTTTTGGTGGTATTTCCATCTTTTCAACATGTAATTTATTATTGTCCTTAAAAAGACTGTATTTCAGCTAGAGAAATCCTATAGGTATAGATAGTTAAAATGATTGTAGCACTAGTAGTGCCAATGTTAGAAGAAAGAGATTTTTGGTTGGTTTTTTTTTAAGTATCTGACTATAAAATGTCATTGTGGCAGACTGTATTTTTATACACTGATTGATTTCTTGAAGTTCAAAAGTAGAGTTTTAGTTCCTTTTTGCATATGAGAGAGAGGACATTTTCACACTGAGTTTAAGATATTCTGCTACATATCACTCCAATTTATAATGCTTAAATGAGCATGATGGGGAAAAAAAAAGATCAAGAACCTATGTGCACAATTGTAATTTAAGAGTTTCCCCTTCTGTCAGTAGGTTTCATTACTTGTTAGAGACTTCACAGTGACCACCACATATTTCATGTGAACGTAAATGGTGAGGACTGATTGACACCGACTGCTACAAAATTAGCATTTCCATGGAAGCCAACATCAATTACTATCAATGATGGGATGTTCGTCTGGGAGATTTTGAACAACATTGCAATATAAACCAAATCACTTAGGTTTACAACAAATACAAAAGAAACACTAGCAAATGGAGAGGAAAAAAAAAAAGAAAGAAAAAAAACCTAGTGGGACTGTCACTGCAAACAGTGAGTTTTCTGCTACAAACAAAAAAATATCAGTGAGAAGTAACAAAATATATGATTTTTAAATTATTTTTATTTCCCCCAATATCTATTGTAAATTAATTTTTTATAGCGTATAAAATATCTTCCAGAAATATTTATGAAAGGACCATGTTTTTTCAAGGAATATTTTTGGCTTTTTTATTGTAATATATGTCTCTTAAATTTTGAATTTCTGCTAGGTCTGAGAGATTAATTAATCTTGATTATATCCAATACTTTCATGTTCTTTGAAAGATGTCTATGTGAAGAGATCTTTAAGATTGTTTGTTGAGCTTCTCTAATTCACTACTATTCTAACCTTCTATAATTCTCTAAACTTACAGTTAAGAGTTGGATACAACGTATGAAATTAGATACAGACCTGAGCTAGAGTTTTTCTTTAAAAACAAAACTGTTACTCAAGGCTGAAGAAGTGCTGCAGCATGCTATACCAGATTTTCATCCAGACATGAGTCTAGAATGCCAACAGATGGTCACAGTTCATTTTTATCACACTCTAAACAGGGAAGTTCAAACTCATAACCAATGCTAGTTAAAATATTTATATGTTCAGATGAAAGTGTTGGGGAAGCAGAAAGAATGAAAAGCAATTTATTCTATTTTCAGTTACATTTTCAAATTTTTTTTCTTCCATTTTTTAATTTTGCTTTTGATAAATATTTTAATGTACAGTATCTGTTTAAATGAAACATACCTACAGTAGTCAAGGACAATTAGAAGAGATTATACTAGTTACAGTTAGAAATAACTAAGTTAAAGTGGAAAATAAGGTTGGACTCAAGTACCAAGAATATGAACAGAAAGACTACAATTTTCCTGGAATAATAAAGTTTATTTGTTTGTAACCTCACTGACTCCAGATCATTCATGTTTTTGTTTGAACTCCGGCCAAGACAATGGTTTTGTGACCTAGCAAATGTGTTGAGGTAATATTAACTAGCATGGTTATTAGGATGGTATACTTCTCAGCTAGCCAGAAATAAACCCATTTTATCATGTTAATTCCCTAGATGTTGAGCTTTCCAATTTGTTTTCAATTTGTCAGGTGGATATAAAAATAAGAACTTGTTTGGTTAATACTGAAATATGAGTCTTTATTTGTTCTATTTTCCAGCCTTACAGGAAAACCATAAATTATGGGCTGTCTTACTTGCTCAGCAGCTGTAGAAGTGGTATTCAAGGCATAAATGTCTAAAAATCCATGCATAAAATGTTTTCCTCCACTTTGATTACAAGTTGAAATACGCCAGAATATTACTGATGTTGATAGTTTCGATCTTGCATGTTAATTTCAAGTAGTTTAGTGTAGCTACATCATTATTTCTTGTTGAGTCTCAAATAGAGAACAGAGGATCTGAAGAGAATACATTCCTCTCAGCAGAGTCTATATATCCAGGTGGGTTCATAACCATATACATGTACATACTCATTCAGTTACTGGGGAGAATCAGGAGAGGTAGTCTCCCTGACAGTATCTTTAATATGAAATTAAAAAATGCTAGGAGCCTAACCCCACAGCAGTCCATCAGTTTATACTTACAGGGTTTAGGATTAATCTCACTATTGCAAAAAATACTGGATTTTTGCAAAAAATATTGGACAAATCCACCTGGAAAAGTGTACAAATCAGAACTCGGGAATGAACTAAAAATTAAGTTGTATTGATCACTCAATTGTCCCTCTTGTAAGTATCACCTTTTCCTGGATTATTTCTAAAATTAATCCAGTGACAGACAGTTTCTATAAAGGGCATGAAGACCTTGCACTGACAAGCCTTTGTTATCCTCTCTGATTTCTTTGAAGGACAGAGAGGAGATAATCTGCTGAACAGATATTGACTGAATTTCCAATTTGGACAATTCTTTTCCCATATATGCTGCCAGTTCCTAATATGTTTGTAGTTCAAAATCTATTGGATTCCTAAGCAATCAAAACTGTTTATTGTGTTCCCACTTCTTATTGTCCCCTATGTTGTATCTTTATTGGAACGGTAGTACAATAAAGTAGCAGGAGGGTATGAAGTGTGAGAAAGTTGATGTGTCTCTCCACACTTTTTATTCAAAGTAATTGTGAATCTCTTACTGCTGTAAGATTGGCTTCCTGGAAATTAATATTGCTTAAGAACTGATTGCAGCTTTAGTTAAAGTACATTTAGTTAGAGTATATTTGACATCTCTGGAAAGCTAGTTTGTGCCTCGGGCGTCTCTGTATGTGCCTGCAATCTCGACAGTGTGAGTTATGTGGGTGAATATTTACATACATTCTGCAAAATGTGCTGAGTGGCAAATAAAAAGCAGAACTTTCTCTGCCGGAGGTGAAGGAGGATGTGCTCCAGAGAAGTAGTTGCACTGATCAGGTGCAGTATGCTTAACATTGAAGGAATTTGTCTCCCTGTCTGTCCTGTGTTCCTTTTCTTGTAGGGACTGTGACTCTTTTATAACATCTTATCTCCTTTGTATTTTCATCATACATGAAATGTTTTACATATGCTCAGAACAATTCTTTGCTTTGTCTTTTTTATACCGTAAAACCAGATCTATCCACTTGTCAAAACTGAATTTCTTTAAGATCCCCTGTTTTTACCTGAGGCTTACATTTTCTTCTCTATGCTTGTGCTTTCAGGAATCTCTGTTACAGTATATTCCTTCTTTCTTGCAATACACCGGATTAAGGGTTTAGGGTTTTTTTTTTGTTTGTTTGTTTTGGGGTTTATTTTTTCAGATTTAAAAATGTTTCTTGATTTCAAAACCAAATTAGCCCTTAAAATTTGATGTTCAAGTTTCTCTTTCCATCTCCCACTCATGTCCTATAGAAAAGTAATATAGTTTGAATAGAGATGTCTGCATGAATATATTTGAGCTATTAGATTTTTTTTTTTCCAGCTTTAATGTTCAGCTTACATAATCAAGGATTTTGTTTTTTTGTTTTTTTGGTTTTTTTTTGCATTAACAACAGGGGTTTTTTCCAATATAAATCAACATTATTAATCATACTTCAGTTAGACAATACAAGACTGAACTCCTTAATTTGGATATAGAAACACTTAAGTTGTATAATCAAGAAGTATGTTAATTAAGTCAAGTGTGAATTTTTATAGTAGAGGGGGAGAATTACCTCCCTCGACCTGCTGGCCACGCTTCTCCTGGTGCAGCCCAGGATACGGTTATTGGCCTTCTGGGCTGCAAGTGCACATTGTCTGCTCATGTTGAGCTTCTCATTCACCACCACTCCCAAGTCCTTCTTTTCAGAGCTGATCTCAAGCCATTCACCACCCAGCCTGTATTTGTGCCTGGGGTTGCCCTGACCCCGACCCTGAATTGTTAAAAATAAGCAAACTAAGGAATTAAAACAAGATCTGTCAGATTAATGGTTCAGAACAAACCAAATTATTTGAATTAATTTCTGGTTTAGATCAGAAAAATATAATCTGATTTACTAGGGGATCAGGAATATTTACTACCACTAAAAGTTTATATACAGGCATACAATCCTTTGACTTGACTTATACTTAATGGAACGAAAGTCAAGTCTACTCTTGAAGTTTTGTCCCTGTTTTAGAGAACAGGGAAATTCCTTATAATCATCATACTCTTGGAGAGCTACATTAATACAGCCATGTAGCTTCTAAAACCAAGCTTTTTTATGTCCAGGTAAAAGAGAGCTGACCTATTTATACAAATACAAGTAAAGATATATAGTATAACTGGACTTAGTACAAAATATATGCATGAAATATAATAGTATATTATACTCATAAAGTCAAACTAAGTAAGGTGATATTCTCTACTGACCTGGATTTCCATTACTATATCACTACAAAAAAAAGTTAAACACATAAAGAACCCGTTTCAAGCACTGAAGCCAATTGAGACTGACTAGATTACCTCCCTGTTTCATAAAACTAGTCCTTTGTATAGCAAATTTGTTCTAGACATAACAATTTTGATGTTCCAAAATGGAGCCAAGAGCCACAATAACTGTTTAAGACAGTGGGCAGTTGTCCTCTACTGTTCTAACTTGTTTCGTGACCTTGTTTTTTTCAGAAGTGTAGGTGTACTTTTTGGATGTAAGCCAAAGTCTAGGAGTAGACAACGTCTTGCTGGATTGGATAGTAAAAGCCAGCTGGGTGGTTGGGTGTTAATGAAAATAAGGTTAGTCAGGCAAAAAAATAATAATTTACTTTAACAACAATCCGTTGCCAATAGATTTCAGTTCTAGATTGGAAAAGCTGTGCAGGAATGTAGTTGGATATTATAACCCATCAACATAGCTGTTTAGATGGCTGAACTTTTGTTTCCATATTATGACCCTGTGAAATTCAAGTCCAGTAGTAGGTATAGATGCTGGTACATGAAAGCTCAGAAGAGAGCATTAGTCTTGAGGCAAGAGGTTTCAGTTTTCGTGTCCTATCTATATTTCTAGTCTGACATATAACATGTGATTTTGGGCTAAAATTTTGGCAGGTCAGTCCAGTGAAGGTCTAAGAGAGAAGTGGGTAGTAACTGTGTAAAGTGATCTTGATGCAAATTCCTTTTAGCAGCAAATCACAAAAAGTAGGCGGGTTGTGGCAAAAAGTAATTATGATAGTCTTCCGTGAGAGCTGTAGATACATTTTCCTATGCACAGTATGCAATCATTGAAGACTACTGTGTTCACTATTATGAAAACCGTTTATGCATAGTTACAACTTCCATGTAAAATCGACCAAATAGTGAAATGAAAGCTGTTCTGAGTAACGCTTTGCTTTATTCTAAAAGAGCAGCTAATTGCTTCCAGATATATTAGAGTTTATTGATATTGTACAGATGTGTATAATCACTGCCTTGCCCTGCTTGAATAGCAGCCATCTGTTTGTGTTTGGATGACTGCAGCTTTTAATAAATACACTGCTGTTTGTATCAGAGAAGTAGTCACACTCCCTGCCAATGTAAGCAGGATGGCATGACACATAATGACACTCATCTTTTAATACCACTAATGTATGTAAGTATTGTAACTAGCTGTACTGGTTTTGGCTGTGATAGAGTTAGCTTTCTTCATAGTAGCTTCTGTGGTGCTATGGTTTGGATTGATGATAAAACCAGTGTTGATGATACATCAATGTTTCAGTTGTTGCCAAGCAGTGCTTACACCATGTCAAGGCTGAAAATGCTGCTTCCCACATTGCCCCAACAGAAAGTAGGCTGGGGCTGCACAATAAGTTGGGAGGGGACACATCTTAGACAGCTGACCCCAACTGACCAAAGGTATATTCCTTATCATATGACATTGTACTCAACAATAAAAACTAGGGGAAGAAGGAGGAAGGGGGTAACATTAGCAGTCACAGCCTTTATCTTCCCAAGTAGCTGAGATGCGTGATGAAGCCCTGCTTTCCTGGAGATGGCTAAACACCTGCCTGCTGAGGGGAAGTAGTGAATTATTTTTTTTAATTAGCTTTGTTTGCATGTGCAGCTTTGTCTTTCCCTTTTAAATTGATTTTATCTCGAGCCACCGGTTTTTGCACTTTTACCCTTCTGAGTCTCTTCCCCATCACACTGGAGAGGAGTGAGTGAAAAGGGTTAAACTATGGCAAAGCTGGCTTAGGTGAATACAATCTTTTTTGAAAGAGCTCCTATGATTCATTTAAGTCAACTGTACTAAACAGACATGTCAATTAATTGTAGAATTTATAGTAATCACAACTGGTATTCTTTCTCTTTTCATTAATAAGGGATTATTTCCTAAAAACTGCTTACAAAATGGTTGCATACCCTGTGTTCTTATTTAGCTAAACAAAAAAGAAAACAAAAACAAAAATAAAAACAACTTCTAAGTCATTTCACTAATAAATGAACAGGAGCCTTTCAAGCCAGAAAGTGATGTTTCAAAATTAGTTTACCTGTCAAAGAGACCATCTCAAAAAAAGAGCAACAATTAATGCCAAATGAGACAGAGCTGCACAGATGCATTCAGGTATCTGCAAAAGTAATCAGTGCAAGGGTCCTGAGAGCATTCTATGCCTGGCGTTCTCCAGAGGCTTGGTTTTGGAGGCTCAAGACAAGGTAGAGCCAGTGCAGCCGAGGGTGGACCCAATCCAGCCAGTGGTGGTGGAGTGACACTCTCAGGCAGTGCTGCAGGATAGTTGCAACTGGGGTCCACCCCCAGCCCTTGAGTGTTGCCTTCATCTGAAGGTCTCTCTGGCCCTGCTTGAGCTGCAGTGCAGCCCTGCCCTGCCTGGCCCCACTAGTGGGCTAACCTCCTGGTCTGGCCTTGTACATCCCCATCCCAATGGCTCTGAGTGGCCATCCCAGTGCTGTGTCTGGCCCTGGTTCCCCTCACTGGGCCTGATCCTGACCCCACAGCTCTCACCTCCTCAGATCCAGGGAGTTACCAGAGCTGACAATCTGCAAACTGGAAATTTTCATGTGTCTGTCCTTCATATGTGCAAAACAAAATTTACAAGTATACACATGTAGCAGTTCAGAGTGCCTAAACCGTGCCTAAACCGTTTGGATAAGTAGTCCTGGTTTTAATTTTCCTGTGTTTGATCATAAAGTTCATATCATCATCTTAACCAACAGCTCTACAAAGGTAATAAGAATGATATATTGTTTAACCTTGTTCCATGAACCCTAGTACTCGATACATCTTACCTAACTTGAGACATTTCAGGAACAGCTGCTTTATATAAGCTTCCAGTATAATGGAGGAGAATACCTTCTTTCAGGGAAAAATTCAACTATTCAGAAGATGTTAATTCTGGTCCTGAGGTAGCTATTTTGCTACATGGACTGTCCGTTGTGAGTAAGACAATGTCTTAAATTAGACATCTTAATGTCTAGAGATATATCCAGGTCTTTCCTTTGAGAACAAGATGAGCTTTCTGAGAATTTGCAAGTAATTTGAGTTAAAAGAATTGAAAATGTAAACCCTTAATGAAATACAGCTCCATTATCAATCTTTCTGTTTCCTAAATAAGAAAATAATATTTTATTTGAAAGAATACATACCTCAAATTTTATGCATATAAGAATTCATTAAGCTCTTATAATCAAGCTGGATCTGAAAAATTGTGTTTTTTTAAGAAGTGAGGCTATTAGTTACTAACGTAATTAGTGATCATAATTTGATTCCCAGACAGAAGAAAACAACAACAAAACCCATAACTGTAAAAGGTGATCATGACAGAAACTGAATACATAAGTACTTAACTTAAGGAAGAAAACCCCCAGAAAATTAAAAGGGGTGAAGCAATTAATTCTTGGAAAATTCAGGGTTAGTTGAGACCTAAGGGATATATGAGCATTTCAGTAAACATAAATACTGATATAATGTAAAACAATTATTATGAAAGCACCCAGTGTTTGTAGTCTTAAATAAAAAATGTTCTTAATCAAAGTGTTCTTAAATCAATTATTGTGCTACATTTTTATCTTTTAGTATATTTATGCTTTTTAAAAATAACCTATAATTGAAATTTCAGAATTTGGTTTTGTGGATTATGTAATAACAGTAGCCATTGTTTTCTGAATTTATTTTCTTTCTTTAACTTATTAATGAATATTCTCATCTCAATTTCATTGGAAAGAACTTTGTGTTTGGGAATAAAGCATTTCATTTAACTACCTAGGTACTCTGAGGAGTGAAATTCTCCCTGAGTTTCCCAAATGTAAGAAAAATGTATGCAAAATCCATTTATTGAGAGAATATGCAAGCCGTCACATGATTAGCCAGTTGCGTTCTGCTCTACCATTCTGACTGTTAGTCTTATTTTTTAAGGAAAAAGAGGTTTAGGGGTTTTTTAGGGGGTTTATTTGTGTGTGTTTGTGTTTTTGTGGGGTTTTTTAGTTTGTTTGTTTGTTTTTTTTTCCTTTTGAACACAAATCTGTCACCAAAGGCTGGTCATGACTCTCACCTTATCTAATTCTTTTAAATTTAGACTTATAAAATAGAATAGCATGGTAAATTAAAGGATAGAAAAAAATTAATGGTAAAGCTGGATGGACATTAGCAATGAATGTGAGAGTTAGCTTAACTGGGGGAGGGAAGTTTTTTTTAAGAATTACTGTAGTTGGTATTAATTTATTCCACATCAGAATACAAAGTTTTGCCCCTCTATCTAATAAGCCATGAACCTGGAAGGAATGAAGAATCATATCTTATCAGTTGTCAGGCACATGTTTAATGTGTGCCACAGGGGAGTCTACACAACTAGGTAATATGACATGGGTAACAATAACTGATAAGACAAAAATGGGAGTTTAAACAATCTAAGTGTGGGTATAATACTCAAAACTGCCTGGTTTGAGGCAGTGATTGCCCACTAACTCATAAAACTACAAAGAAATTTGCAAGCACAAAATTTGCTTAAATTGACTGTCAACCAAACTAAAGAGTAACCATAAGATTACTGAAACACTTTTGGGGAAGTCAGGGAGTCAACTTGAAAAGAATTATAGAAGAAGCATGGAGATTTCTGATTCTGGGGTGGGACAGTGAAATGGGAAAGAAGTAACTTGATGAAGCACTGTCCACCATGCACAATTTCCTTGCAGGATACCACAAATAGGTACTCATACCTTGGTTGTATTGACTTCATCGGTGGTCTTTCTCACCAGCTTACTCCTTAGTGGATTGTTGGGAGTGAGAGGTTAAACAAGAAAGTTGTAAACATAGGAGGTGTGTGTAAACAGAGCAACCAGCACTTGCAGAAGATGGGTTTTGTGCTTGCAAACCACATTTTCTGGGTTAGGAGTGCATCTCTATGTGACTATGTGTATGGGAAGAAGGCAAGTTTAGAACTTGATATTAGTCATAGAAGGGTGTTTGAAATCTGTAGGTGTATATTTGCATTTTGTGAGTAGCTAGCAATGTAGTTTATCTGTTGTATTAGTATTGATTCTGAATGTTCAGTTCACTGGTTGTTGGTTGATTGAATTATAATAAATTAGTAAACCACTTTAATCCTGATTTGATTCAAAATGTGCAAGCTGAGCAGTTTTCCTCTGTGACAATGTATAGTTGTTTAGGTTTCTGTGAATCCAAAATGTACTTTAATGTAATTTAAATAGTCTCTTTCCCCACATTTAATGAAATTATTACTAGAGTTCTGTGATGGTGAGACAATAGGTTATGGCTTTTCTTACTTCTATGTCAGCTATTCTATATGCATTTTCTCAGAAATGTACATCAAGTTATTTCTGTTAATATGTGAATTCTGAAAAGAATAAGAATGCACCACTTCTGGCTAAGACTTAAACATGTTACTTATATAAAAATATATTTTAATATGTTATCTCTTACAAGAATAAACACGTTGCAATTAAATGTTTCTGTAAACTGAAATAGTACTGTATGAATGTATGTAGAAACACACCTATGCACATAAATAAGTATTTAAAACAACTGAAGTTGCAGAGTACAGAAAGTCCTTCCATTCTGAAATTCAGTGTGAAGGAAATAAATTGAAACAATACTATCTTTTAATGACTTCATCTTATCGATTACACTGACTCTCCTGGCTTTGGTTGCTGAGTGGATTACTGCTGTTACAAATCTAATTAAAGCTTTTATTTAAGCAGATAAGATTTTTTTTTTCCCACTACTAGTAAGAGTCCGTAGGCTATATAAAGCAGGCTTAGAGTATAGAGTTTCAGGACTTGTTTGGGCTTGCCCTGGCCTGAGCCGAAGTTTCCACACTTGCATAGAGGTCAAGTGACGATTGCTTGATCAATCACCAGATTTGGTCAGAGGTTATTAAATATGATAAAAAGTGTGACTAATGTAGATAACATGATGACAACTCATATAACCTCCCTTTCCTGTACCTCTTCTTGAGGAAGTTTGAAGCAGTAGCTTTAGGATTCAAGAAGAACACTTTGGTGAACATAACACCAACGAATAGCAGAAGATATTGTTATAGCTTTGTAGAACAATTTTAACCACACTATAAAGTAGACTTTTCTGCATTAATTAGGTAGTTCTTCAGTAACAGTCTAGGTATAAGACTGTTAAAAGCTAGTCATACTTTCTTGTCTCTGTATATATGGTATGCTTCTTTTGGCTTACAGCAAGGTTCTGAGTGTAGCAACCTCAGTTACAGGTATTCATCTGTCAAAGCAGGCATTCAGTAGTTAGACCTTTGTTGAGGCTGGTGGAACTCTGACAGTCTGTACCTTCTGATATTTTGAGAACCAGGTGATTTTGAACATGGTAATAAAAATCCTTGTTCCACATGCTCTTTCATGACAAACAACAGATGATACAAGGTTTCTGACCTCAACATTACTGAGACTGGAGCAAAAGTAAGGGCTTAGAGAAGTTTAAATGCTAGGCACTGGATTTTCCATTTAAAGTTGAATAGCTGTTCCTCTACTTTATTGCAACTATTCAAAATATGTACAAGAGGAACATACACATTAAAAAAAAAAAAAAAAAAAAAAGGAAAGAATAAACAAAAGCTTTCTCATGTTAATAGGATGTTTGGATTCTTCTTCCTCTCAAGGCCTTACCTTTTCTAAGGCTCTTAGCAGTGACTTCCAGCAGAGTTCTCATTAATATCAATTCTTGTGTGCTTCCAGAGCTTTAAATTGCACTTGTTAATGCACATGCTGCTCTGCATGTGAATTCTGTGCAATCAAGACCAAGGAGCAATTCTGAAGATAGATGTAAATACGAGAATTTGTGGAGGCCATTAATTAATTGTGCAGACACTTTTCTTCAACTGCTCCTTATCATATGGTTTTGTATGTTTCTCTTTCTCTTTTAGCTTTTGAACTAATAGGCTTTTGTTACTTAAATTAGACAGAAAGGTAAAAAGTCTAAAAGAAATTAACTCTTTGTATGTTTTATGAAAATAATCATCCAGATAGAGAAGATAAATGTCAGTAACACTCTCAGTGAGACAAAGAATTTTTGATCTAAATTTTCAGGGCAACACATACACACACACAAAATCACAACCACAGAAAAAATTTTGAGACTTATCTTGCTCCATGATAAAAATCACTGAGCATCTCAGGAGAAAGAATCCATTCAGTGTGTAAGGAAGAGACTTATTATAGCTTTAGACGGACAATAACTAGCATAGATGAGCTTATATAGCCTCAATATATAGGTATTTTCCTTGCTAGCATAGCACAATTTCTTATTTTTTAACTTCTACACAGAATGGTCCTGCTAGAAGGCTTTATTTCATAATGAGATATATATTTTTGATTGCTGAAGTTACTTAATTTAAAAGCCATGCTTTGTCTTACACTTTTCTGTCACTCTCTCTGAAAAAGAGTGGATGTATCATTACAAAGATATAGTTTATGGATGTTTCAAGAAGTATCCTCCTTAAGTTCTAAAGGTAAAAAACTCCAACACAGTGTGTTTAAATTGTACTTGTTAAAATTGTGATCTAACTGTTTTTACTTCTTTGGTCACGTGTATTTATTATTTGATCAGGTTCTAGTTCATGATTTATGTGTTCTCAGGCCATCAGATATATGTCCAGATTATGTTTCTGGTTCTGGCTTGTTTTCTAGAAAAATCTTAAATATACAGCTAGCAGTTTAACAGCAAAATATGTCATGTACCTAGCTTAACTACACATGTGTTTCTGCTTAGTATAACAGCATTTCACAGGAGCATGTTAGGTAAAACACATATTACACACATTTTCCAGAGATTTATATAACCTGTTGACAGTTCACAAAAGAGACATAATATTTGTAAAAAAAACAACCCCAAAACAACAAAAATACCTCAGTCCCTTCATCCCACACACTTCCATTTCCTTCAGTGTTCTTCGGAATTTTGTAAGAATCTTAGTATGTCCTTTTTCTTCCTTGTACCTTGCTCAATCAATCAACTTGATTTTTTTTTCTTTGTTATGGATTGTGACTGTTTTTCTTTCAAGATTTACTTTAGCTGCCTCATTCTTCTGTCTCACAAAGCTTGTGTCTCTAATAATGTGAAAAAAATATTCTAGCAATGTACCTAACCTTATATATTTCATCTTATGGAAAAGTTCCCACTGACTGGAAGAGAGGAAACATAACCCCATTTCTAAAAAAAAGGAAAAAAAAGAAAAACCCAGGGAACTACAGGCCAGTCAATCTCACTACTGTATCCAGCAAGATCATGGGGTACATTTTCCTGGAAACTATGCTAAGGGACATGGAAAATGAGATGATTGGTGAAAGTCAGCATGGCTTCACCAAAGACCAAATCAGACCTGACAAATGTAGTGACCTTCTAAGATGGGGTTCCATTGTTGACAGATAAGGACAGAGCAACTGATGTAATCTACATGGACTTGTGAAATACATTTGACACTGTCCCAAATGACATCCTTGTCTCCAGGTTGTAGAGACAAGGACTTGATGAATGGATCACTCAGTGGATAAGGAACTGGCTGGATGATTGCACTCAAAGAGTTGTGGTCAATGACAAAGTGAAAACCAGGGACGAGTGGCATTTCTTAGCGCTAATTATTGGGACTTGAGCTGTTTAACATCTTTATGAGTGACATGGACAGTGGAATTGAGTGCACCCTCAGCAAGTTTGACAATGACACCAAGCTGTGTGGTTCAGTCAACACGTTAGAGGGACAGGATGCCATCCAGAAGGACCTTGACAGGCTTGAGAGGTGGGCCTGTACAAACCTCACGAAGTTCAACAGGGCCAAATGCAAGGTCCTGCACATGGGTCAGGGCAATCTCAAGCACAAATACAGGCTGATTGGAGAAAGGATTGAAAGCAGCCCTGAGGAGAAGGACTTGGAGGTATTGGTTGATAAGAAGCTCATTATGACATGGCAAGGTGCACTTGCAGCCCAGAAAGCCATCCGTATCCTGGGCTGCATGAAAAGAAGCGTGGCCAGCAGGTGGAGGAATGTGATTCTCCTTCTCTACTCTGCTGTCATGAGACACCACCTGGAGTACTGCGTTCAGCTCTGGGGCCCCAAGTGTAAGAAGGACATGGACTTCTTGCAGCGAGACCAGAGAATGGCCACAAAGAAGATGAGAGGGCTGAAGCACCTCTCCTGTATGAGGACAGGTTGAGAGAGTTAGAGCTGTTCAGCCTGGAGAAGGCAAGGCTCTGGGGACACCTTATAGCAGCCTTCCAATACCTTAAGGGGGTCTACAGGAAATCTGGAGAGGAACTTTTTACAAGGGAAAATAGTGATAGGATGAGGAGTAATGGATCTAAACTGGGAGAGGGTAGATTTACATGAGACATTAGGAAGAAATTTTTTCCTGTGAGGGTGATGAGCCATTGGCACAGGTTGCCCAGAGAAGCTGTGGATGCCCCCTCCTTGGAAGTGTTCAAGGACAGGTTGGATGTGGCTTTGAGCAATCTGATCTAGCAGATGTCCTTGCCCATGGCAGGGGGTTTGGAAGTAGATGGTTGTAAGAGACTGAAATAGTTAATGTATGTCTCAAACATTGTAGCAAGCTGCAAGTCCTGCACAGCAACAAGTTCTGTACAACAAAGCAACAATAAGAGGTGCAGTTAGCAGGATGTAGAAGGCAGTTAGCTAGACAGAAGGTCAGGATGCAGAGGGCATGTTGAAGGACATGTAATTCTGTGTTCTGACATGCTGAGCAAAGCAACACCATATATGGCCAAAGGTCATACAGAGTTCATTGGAGGAAGGGGCTCAATGACCACCAAGACCCCCAGAAAAGACCCTCTGCAACTACCCTTCACATTGGTGCCTGTGTCGTAGGCCAAGAATTACTTAAGTCCTTGCTCGAGGGGAGGGGCTTTTCTGTATAAAGACTCACACATGTGCACCCAACACCAGAGATCGACCAGTCTTGCTGTGTGTGTGCCCACCACCAGAAGACTACCCCACCCATCTCTCTGGATCCAAGGATGGTGATATCTTTCCTTATCCCTTTCCTTTCCTGTCTCTCTCTCCTCTTTTTCCCTCTTCTTATAGATTTCTCCAATAAGAACCCACAGTGCCAGCATTTTTACATTTTCCAAGTTCAGGTTATTTTCATTATAAATAAAATATTTAACTGATCATTTAGTGTCAATTCGCCTTAATTTAGCCCAAGGGGATTTATAGAACTTCAGTCATTCTCCTTCTGCCTCTGAACTGGGACAATGAACTTTAAGGTGTCTTCCAATCCAAACCATTCTATGATTCTATGATTATAAGTTCACTTTCATCTGAGCCTTTATCAGCAGTAGAGATATATCTGTTATACAAGGAAGGATAAATTATAATGCAAGAGAAGGTACAGAAATCAGGTTAATGAAAAGATTTCTAAAATGTGTAGATGTCTTTCTTGGCTGTAAAAGTGACTGAGGCTGAGTGGCTCAGACACAGATCTATTTTGAAGTTGTCTAAAATTAGATAAGGTGATGTCCACTTCCAGTATTGATTTAATGTCCATGTAGGAATCCAATTATTGCTTGATGTCCAGTATTATTTAATTTGCAGATATCTATAGCTGATATATACCTCCTTTCTCTCATACCTTAACTCTTTCCAGTGTCCACACAGACTTTCAAATGCCTGCCTAGGATAGTGAGCATAGTGATGACAGAATAATATCTGCCTTATTAATTGAATTTTGATAATTAAAACATTTATTTGGGATGTGAAATACTTGGTTTCTGCCATGAACTCTGAGGAAATAAAACTCAACCTAGAGAGAATAAAACTCTCATCTCCCACATTTTGGGAAATTGCTCTATTGACTAAATTTCAAGGCATTCAGATAAAAAGGAAATCCATGCATCCAGGGCCAGCTTTTGCCTTGACACTAGTGCAGTGCATGCCCAACAAAATGTTCAATAAAATCTTTCTAAATATTATTTTTTTCTTGCTCAAACTTCAGACTGCACTCACACTAGCACCAAGCCCAGCCTCCTCACCCACCCAAGCAAGATGTACACACTGTAAAAGGTGCACACTGTACCTATGCTGCAGCCCTTGAGGGCTGGGGTCCCCACCAATTAAGAGGTATCTCAAAATTACTCTATCCCTCCTCCTGAGGCTGTGTCATGGTCAGACAGAAGAGCAAGAAGCAGGGAACAGAAAAGACAATCTGATCCCAGCAGTTTGGGCTGTAAACTAGGAGAGAGTGACAGGTGTGTTGAGACATAAGAATTTCATTCATGCAATTAGTATGTTTCACTTTATTTTTCATACAACAATACTGAAAAATTGTATGGTAAGGACCATTCCTGGCCTCTATCTCAGCTCCTTGTCAGTGGATGCTCTCTTCTTTTAAAAAAAGACACAGACTTTCTCCATTGAACAATAATCCTAATGACTGGTGTAGAGAAACAAAATCTAGTTTTCTAGAGGTACTTAGCTTTTAATATAAGTGATTATTACATGGTCAGTGTTCTCAACTAACTTCATGCAGACATATTCACTTGACTTTGAAGAACTGTACCTCTTTTTTTTTTTTTTTTTTTTTTTTTCACTGAGGAGATCCAAAAATACTTACTTATAAATATAAAATAGACAGTAAGTTAAGTACATGACACTATTTCTGTTTGCTTTTATTTTTCCTATCAATGCATTTTTTTTTTCATTAGACTTTTTGAAAAAATAGGAAAATATATTCAATTTCCATTCAGACACTCTGTTTTCCATTATGGGTCCAAATGTTGATGAACTTTGGCAATTTTCCTAAGCAACGACAATCACAGACTGGTTGAGGTTTGAAGGGACCTCTGAAGACATCTACTCCAACCGCCTTGTTCAAGCAGACTGCCTAGAATAGTGTCCAGACAGCTTTTGAATATCTCTAAGGA
>NW_010315569.1:0-45606 GCF_000700745.2 Antrostomus carolinensis
AAACCATTCTATGATTCTGTGTTTCTATGAAGATTGAGAGGGGACCTTACCAATGTCTGTAAATATCTGAAATGTGGGGGCCAAATGGATGGGACTGGGCTCTTTTTGGTGGTGCCCAGTGACAGGACAAGGGGCACTGGGCACAAACTGGAACACCAGAAGTTCCAGAAAAACTTAAGGAATAATTTCTTTACTGTGAGGGTGATGGAGCACTGGAACAGGCTGCCCAGAGAGGCTGTGGAGTTTCCATCTCTGGAGATGTTCAAAACCCACCTGGATGCTTATATACAGTGATCAAGCACAGCACTGTGCAGCAAGTATCTCCGGACAGCCCAAATTATGTTATTACCCCTTGTCCTATTGCCTCCTTTTCATTGCTCTCATACGTGCCTTTCTCTATCCAAATTATCTCCCACATAAACAACCTGCCCCCAATTATGTTTTCCTAGGTCTGCTACATTTGTAACAAAATATAGCTGTCTAGGCAATCTTCACCTTATATGTTACTGCTGGCAGTAACTGTTAATACTGATAATAACTCACTACCACCAGTTATTATAATTCTGCTCCTCTCCCTGCCCTCCTCCTTCCCACCCCCCACCCACCCCCCACACACCCCAGCTATCTGTAAAGCCATTTCTCAGGCAATTCCCCCTTACCCACCTATGACATCCAGTTTTTCATCATGATGCTATTACTAACTTCTGTCAACATGGTTGTGCGCCGTGTCCATCAGTTTCTCATCACATATCTCCAGAAGCTCCTCATATTCTGCTCCACAGCATGACCTCAAGCCAGGGCTAAGTCAGCAACATAGTCATATCCCTGTAGACCTAACAATGCCATTGACATTTAAGACTTTTAAACTTATTTTGGAAGGCCTTTTGTGCCCTTCACAATTTTTCTTTGTCTTTGTACAGTCAATGATAGTAATCTACAAGAGGCAGGTAAAATATTTTACTCCAAGATCCATGAAGTTTTAGAGCCATGAAATTTCCAGTGTTGTTCTATTCTACACTAAGAAAAGACAGGATATTTTTTGAAGTACAACATACAGAAATTAACTCCAGAAATATCAACTACTTCAGGACATTAACTTGAAATACACTGATATGGTTTCCAACTCTTGCTTAATTAATTGATGATATAACTAGAGAGACTCATATGTGAGCAATATGAGGTTTAATCCTGAGTCCAAATTAGTCTAAGAAGGATCTGAAAATTAGGTCTACTAATTGCTGCATGGCAAATAGGACTTTTCCCCCCCACCTTATTTTGACCAGAAATACTGTCACAGATGTCAGAAAGAGTTTTACTTCCAAAATACATGAAAAGTTTCTGGTTATGTAGCCAAATAAAAAATTCCACCAGAAAAAAAAAGGTATTTTTTGTGAATTCCTGGCTATCTCTGCTTGCCCATGAACATATAGGAAAGTATCTATTTGTACTCTAGCTTGTAGTTACTTTAAGGAGTATGGCTGCAAATCACAGAAACAAAAATAATTTGTTGAAAATAATTTAATGAAAAATGTTACCTTTTGGTGGCCTTTGCAATTATAGTTTTTAATTAGGAATTGTAATCATATGTTTTTAATATGGAATCTTGAATATGAATCCACAAGACAATAATGTCAACTTTTATTAAAATTTGGGCAGAAATCATAGATCTTTATTCTCAGTTTAGACTTACATAGTTTACTTCTTCAAATGTGTTACACTGTCTGTCACAGACCTGGACATGGAATGGTATTAATTAGAACTCCTTTACACCAATATGGATTTCAACAAGTAAACTTTTAAAGTAACTGGGGTGTGTATGTTTGTGTGGTGCATGCACACGAAGCAGTCTGTAACATTCATTAAATTGTAGGTGAATTTTCACTGTAACAAGTTCGTGCCCTTAAAACTGCAACTAATGCAGAAATCGTTACTGTTATTGTAGATATTTTTAGAATAAAAGGGCTAAAAATAAACAAGACAGAAATACCACATATCATATAAATTTCAAGTACATCTTTCTTGGCACAAATTCTTCTAAAACACTAGAGATATTCAGCTAAAATCTGTTGTTGTTGACCTAAATATAATCCTTTGTTAAAATTATACTTCTAACCCTTTTGGGTATTGACAGCCTATTATTTTTCATATGTGCCATCTTCATCCAGGAAACCGAAAGAACAACTAATTATATCCTTTGCAAATGAGTGTAGCAGAATAGCTTTTGTTCACCAAAATTCTTAAGTCTATTCATCAGGAATGCAGAATTCAATAGGATTTTTTGTTGTTGTTTTTAATGCACAGCCATTTTAGTGGCATGTGAAGTTTGGCATTTGAAGCTAATTGTACACTTTGCTTTGGAGACAGTAAATTCAACCTAGTTGCATTGCATTTGTACTTCGATCTTAACTGATCATTGTGCAAAATATTTTTATGTGTTGTTTTTGGGTGATTGACATTGGCACTATTATTTTTAAAGGTAGCCCATGCAGTTTTAGAAAAGGCTATGGAAGTAAGCAATTAAAATGAAGGTCAGTAAAATAAATCTATTAACAAAAACATAATGCATGGGGGAATGTGCTATACCTAAAAGTTTGCAATGATTTTACAAAAATAACTGCATGTAAAAACTTCTGTAACACATTGGTCTGTGTTACCAAGAAATCAAAAGTAAATTACTTAAGCAGAAAAGCAATCATCTGAACTGAAAGTAAAAAAAAAATCTATGCATGAGTGGTATGAAAAAAATAATGGAAAAATACAGCTGAAATAGTTCCAAAGTATATACAGTCCTTTGTCTTAAACAGAAATTATCATTACAAATATTAGACTGGTCAGTCTTTTTATCAGTCTATGTATTTTAAATTGACACATGTCAGTAAAGTTATTTTGAAAAAAAAAAAAGTTTCAACATCTTTACTAATAATTTGGATGATGGAGCATAATGTACTTTCAGGAATTTTGTTGATGCTACCAAACTGGGAGGAATGGCAGATATGCCCGAGGGATGTGCTGTTCTTCAGAGGGACCTCAAGAGTCTGGAGAAAAGGGCTGACAGGAGCCTTAGGAAGTTCAACAAGGGGAAGTGCAAAGTCCTACACATGTAGCCATGCACCCCATGGTGCATGAATAATGCCGTGTACCACTACATGGAGGGGTTTACTGGCTGGTTCCTGATGGATAATAAGTTGTGGAGACTGCATCTGTAGTGATATTAAAAAAAAGCCACCTAAACACAGTCCTGGTCAACTGGCTCTAGGTGGCTTTGCTTTAGCAGGACAGGGTGGACTCCAGAGGTCCCTTCCAGCCTTAACCGTTTTGTGACTGTGATTCTCTGACAATGATACTATGTAGTCTGTCTACTGTTCCTTGTGTGCTCTCCGAAGAGCTTTTGATTTCTTCATTCTCCCTAAAGTATTCAGAAGAAATTAGTATAGTTTTGTGGTCAACTTTACGTAATCAATGTGCATCTAAAATTAGTTTTGACTTAAAAGAGCAACTTCAGGTGGCTCTTTTTGTCAGCAAGAAATTGACATTGTTGAAAGTATACATGCGCATTTAGTTGGGACACTGCCAAAAAAAGATAATACAAAGATAAAATGAATATATGATTAAGAGGTATATGTTTTCTACCTTACTTAAGCCAGAAAAATAGTTCTCTTACAATCTGTAATACTATTCTACAACTGTAAAATTTAATGTATAATTACTGTTTCTTTTGTCATTTTGAGTGTTATTTTTTTTCTGTTTAAGAGCTGATTTTCATTGCCTTTCATATTAATCTACACTAAGCTTTGCACTGAGAAATTTATGATTTTATTATAGGTCTTGGAAGATACTGTATGCTGACATTTTGACAGGTTGCTTACATACAAATGACTGAAATATTGCTAGCATTCTTTGTGGTTTTGTGTGCTCCCTGCTTTATTTATTTTCTTCCAGTAGTACTGATGTTGCATACTGAACTGCTTGATTTGAAAACCTGTGAAAAGGGGGTACATGAAGTCGTTTGTCCTGTGCTGTTATTTCAAGCTCTGTAAATCAAGTTGTTTATCATCCCTAAAACATCAGGTCAAAACATGTCAAAACCTGTGCCAAAACCGGGGTCAATGGTGTACTGAAATTGAGCTTTTAAGTAAAAGACAGAGAAAACTCTCTTCTGAAAAGAAGCTATCCATTAAATACTGCCAGTGAAAGTAAAACTACCTTGTGATATGTATACTCAGCATAAGTCTGCTGGAGAAGTTTCTATACGCCTCTCTAAAAAGTCTGAAAGAGCTACTAATCTTAATTAATCATCAGGGCAAAGATACCAGAATATAGAGACAGTAGGTCTCAGCCTGTTGGCAAAATCCAGTGATTTTAAGGTGTGTTAGCTGCACTGTGCTACTCCAGTTGGCGAGAAAGAGAACCCATGGTGCCACACTTACCAAGTAGAAGATCTGTTTATCTACTTGGCTGGTTGCTTTAAGGAAAGAAAAGTCAAGTTATAGGTAAATCCAAAACAACTTCTGAGAAAGTCCTTTCAATTTATTATCTTTATCACATGCATATTTTAGAAAATGTTATTATCTGCTTTGCACATTGCTTGTAGGTCTTAGTTCGTCTGACCTATTTTTGATGAACCACATGCAAATAAGCTTTGACTTTCCATGGAATAAAACAGAAGTATAGAATAGCCAACTCACATACAGAGATTTATATTGTAGCTTTACTGCTTTATTAGTTGTATTTGACAGTGGTCTCTCAATACCTATACAGGCTCACATATTGTAATCCACAAGTCAAGTTAGTTTAGCCAGTAAATAAATTCTTATAAAGGTTCAGTTAACACAAGTAGAAAAGAATATACACAGAGAGTACATGGAGGTGTTGCAAATTTTTTTTTAGTATTGCAGGATATAATCTTTTAAAAGGAGGGTTTTAAAATTTTGAAGACCATATAGAATATAAGTGTTTAAATTAAGAAAAAACAAACAAACAAAAACCCAACCTAAAATCAAAACTAGTATCTATAAAGAAAAAGAGAAGGCATCCAATTTGATTTACATTTGTGCTCCAAAAATAGACAAAGTAGATATGATTTTGTTGATATATTTTTTAATAAAAATACACTTTAAAAAATAGCACCCTTACATCTTTGGCACCAGGTGTCACTATTGATAATACACACTAATGAGCTCTGAAGACAGAGTGGTGGTTAAACCAAGTCTTTTTATCAACTAGAGAGATGGCAAATGTTTTAAAAGAAACTGAAAGTGAGAAGATAATACTAACTGGTGTTCTAAGAAAACTTATAAGAAAACATTTGCAGTTGTTGACAACTAAAGCATAATTTATTCTAATCACATTTACCAGAAAGAGAAACTCAGGTGAGGTTTGCCTACAACAAAATTCCATGAGTTAGTTAAAAAATAAGTGGTGGTGTGAAAATCATCACATTGGATGTTGGAAGTAACTCAGCTTAAGGGGCTGTGCACAAGAAGCAAGTAAAATTTAAGATATAGAGAAGTTATGGTAGGTTTAAACACTTCTGATGCCCTGCCATCCTGTGAAATTTTCACTGAAAGCATATATGGAAAATATTTTGTGGGTGAAAGAGGAGGGAATTTATTAGACAGAGGAGGCAGAATGTAAGGAAGATAGCAAAGATATGGTTAAGGAACCAAAATCATTTTTGCCAAGTCTCTTTCAGATGCGTGTTGTGAAGTATGAGTTTCTGGTAGGACTTAAGGAGGCAGAATGTAAGTAAGATAGCAAAGATATAGTTAAGGAACCAAAATCATATTTGCCAAGTCTCTTTCAGATGTGTGTTGTGAAGTATGAGTTTCTGGTAGGACTTTTATGATCATATGACTAATCTGAAAGGCATTAAAAACTTGACACTATGCTTCTGTCAAATGTTCCATTTAGCATTAGCTCTTCTATGACCTCTTTTCCCCAACTTGAAGATGACATAAAATCTAAATGCCATTGAAGAATTGAACAAAATAGTCGTCAAACATAGAAGTAAAATGACAGACTAGGGAGCAAGTAAAATTATTTCTTTAATTCTGCATGCAGCTAACACCCATGGATGATAAAAAGCCAATCAATCTTTCTATTATTTAATTTGAAAACTATTGCATATTTTGAAATTATTTTTAGTATCAACTTTTTCCCTATTAAAGTTGATGTAGTTTTCAATTTATGTCGTTAGAAACGAATATATTTTGGTAATTTTTTTTTTTTTTTAAATATCAGTTTTCACTTTGTTAGCATACTACTACTACTGCTACTACTACTACTACTCCTACTACTACTACCGCCATCTAATATTAATCATAGTGTTTTTTTATCTCAAATGACCAATTTATATTCCAGCACCTTAACAAGCATCCAGAGCCGTGTCTGCCCAGAGGCTGAAGGATCACTAGTGAGTCAGCTGCAATGCCTACATAAATGTGTAGACAATGAATATGGAAATATGTATATTAAATATGGCAAAGACGTTTCAATTTGACATTTTGTTGTACTGTTGCATTTGTTTCCACAAAGGTAACAAGGAAAACAAGCAACAGTACCAAAATTACAAAGGATATCTTCAGATAGAAATATATATATATATATATATACACACACACACACACTTAGGTATTTGAGTGAAATGAAGTCCACTGATAAAATATCAAAGAAACTGATAGAACTCTTTTTTTGGTACGTGTCTGAATGAAATAAATATCTGCTCTTCCCCAAAAAACTCTTTAGCTTTCTGTCTATATTTATTACATGATAATTAGTGTATGCTTGTATTCTCCCTCTCCTTCTTTTCCTCATCCTTCCCCCCTCTCACCCTGTCTATTCATCTTCATACATACATCTGCCTGTAAGAAATAAATAAATAAATCTGGAAACAGACAGTACTTTGGCCTTTTTTAAGACTGTAATGATTCTCATCTAAGAAATATACAGTTCTATTCAAACTAAAAAATCCCACCTCTTTTTATATTTCTTGTTTTTCAAGTGGGTTTCAAAACTGACAAAAGTAGTCATTTATTTATATATCTCAATGATTGTTATGAAAAAACATGTTAGGGATTGAATTACTTATTAATAAAAAAAAATCATTTTTAATTAATGTTTTTACTTTTGAAATACATTTATTTCCAGTTGAATGGAGAAGGATTTTTTTTTTTTTCATGCTTATGAGTCTGATGGAAAAGAACATATCAGTAAGTGATCAGAAACTGTGTCAGATAGATAGTTAGTCTGCTATAAGGTAAAGGGTGATGAACAGTACTGTGGAGACTACAATGGTAGTTTTGCTATGGGTAGCAGTAGGTATTACCTGTTAAAGAAGGAGTATGGATAAGGATTGAAAAATAGAATGGGTTCCTGATTCATTTCCTCAAGAGGAAGAGAACTGACCTCTTTATCAAGAGCAGATTAAGACTCCTCTATCTTTCTTCCCTTTTCTACTCCTTGAAGTGTCAATTATTTTGCTGTTCCAAGGACCTGCACGGTTTTCTTTTCACCATTGGAGGACTGCTGTCACAGGACTTTCTTGACATTTTTTCAATGTTATTCCATCTGATGACTAGCAAGAGCAGGACCTTAATTTTACTCAAAATTTGGAGAAATCAGGCCCTGAATACAGGTCCTTCTCATACATATTTTTTTCAGCTGAGACATCTCACTTTCACATTGATGTTGTTGAAATGCTGACTAAGAGGTGTTTCACACAGCAGCTCAAATCCAGATGATATTGAATTTTGTCATGGAAGCATCTGGAAATAGCATGGAAATATCTGACATATTTTGGCTCAACATGGGAGAAACACTACACATTTAACTGAGGCAATTCAAGAGACTACTAACATTGTACAATTTTTGAAATATTTCTTACTACCAAACTAAGTATTTCTGGGCTCTCTGTCTAGCTTGTGGAAGGGAAGATGTTTTTATGACAGGTGATTGAGGATATTTATCTCTTGCCAGAACTTGCCTCCTACAAACAACTCGTTCTCTCTGTTGACAAGAACTAATGTAATGTTGTCATGTAACATAGATGGTGTCCTGGGTTTGGTTAGGATAGAGTTAATTGTTCTCAGGCAACTGGGAGGTGGGTGGCTGGTGCAGCTGGCCTGGGCCAAGGCAGGCATTCCATACCACTTGATGTCATTCCATATCAGGTGACATCATGCTCGGTATTTAAACAGGGAAGTTCCCGGAGGAGGGGGTTGCTGGGTATCATAGCTCGCGAACCAGTCCTACAGTGAGCCATTTTCATTTTCGTTTTTGTTTTGTTTCATTTCTTTTATCACTTTCTTACATTGTATCTTCTTTCATTAGTACTGTTGTTGTTATTATTTGGTGTTTTTTCTCCCTTACTCTTCCAGTAAACTGCTCGTGTCTCAACCCCTGAGTCCTGTTCGTTTATATTTTCTCCTCCCCATACCACCAGAGGGTAGAGGGTGGGGTGGGCAGCCACCCTTCCTGGTTAAACCACGTCAGATAGTATGAATGTTCAGCAAAATGTTAAGTAAATACTTAATTTTGGGACTGCTGGACTTGAATTGGGTCATGTGCAATCACAGTCCTGTTCTTAAGTCAAATATATATACTCTTCACTGGGTAAAAAAAAATATACATACCCTTTGCTGGGTAAAAAACTGTCTGGGTGGCTGGGCCCAAACAGTGATAGTGAATGGAGTTAAAACCACTTGGCAGCTCGTCACAAGTGGTGTTCATCAGGGCTCAGTATTGGGGCCAGTTCTGTTTAATATCTATATCAATGATCTGGATGGGGAGATTGAGTGCACCCTCAGTAAGTCTGCAGACAACACCAAGTTGGGTGAGAGTGTTGGTCTGCTTGGGGGTGGGAAGGCTCTGTGCTGGGATCTGCGCAGGCTGGATCAATAGGCTAAGGCCAATTGTATGAGGTACAATAAGGCTCAGTGCTGGGTCCTGCACCTGGGCCACAACAACCCCATGCAATGCTCCAGGCCTGGGGAAGAGTGGCTTGAAAACTGCCAGGCAGAAAAGGACCTGAAGGGGTGTTGGTTGATAGCCGGCTGAACATGAGCCAGCAGTGTGCATAGGTGGCCAGGAAGGCCAACAGCATCCTGGCCTGTATCAGAAACAGTGTGACCAGCAGGAGTAGAGAAGTGGTTGTGCTCCTGTACTCGGTACTGGTGAGGTTGCATCTCAAGTACTGTGTTCAGTTTTGGGCCCCTCACTACAAGAAAGACAGTGAGGTGTTTGAGGCTGTCCAAAGAAAGGCAACGAAGCTGATGAAGAATCTAGAGTGCAAGTCTTGTGAGGAGTGGCTGTGGGAACTGTGGTTGTTTATTCTGGAGAAAAGGAGGCTGAGGGAAGACCCTAGAGCGCAAGTCTTGTGAGGAGTGGCTGTGGGAACTGGGGTTGTTTATTCTGGAGAAAAGGAGGCTGAGGGAAGACCTTGTTGCTCTCTACAGCTACCTGAAAGGAGGTTGTAACAAGGTGGGTCTCTTTTTCTATGTAAAAAGTGACCAGACAAGAGGAAACAGCCTCAAGTTGTGCCAGGGGAGGTTTAGGTTAGATATTAGGAAAAAATTCTTCACTGAAAGGGTAGTCAAGGGAAGCGGTTGAGTCATTATCCCTGGAGGTGTTTAAAAGTTGTGTAGGTGTGGTGCTTAGGGACATGGTTTAATGGTGGCCCTGGAAGCCTTGGGTTTGCGGTTGGGCTTGATGATCTTAAACGTCCTTTACAACCTAAATGATTCTATGCTTCTATGATTCTATATCACAGGTTCAGACCTGAACCTAGCTTCTTTGGATATTACCTATCAAAGGATTAGAGTTGTAAAGGTAGACTTACACATATGAATGATGCAGAGAGGAAGGGAGACATGGCTGAATGAATTATAAACAGAACAGAGATTTCTGTAGCAGCAGAAATGTATTTATTAGTAACTTCACTGTAATTTCCATTGTTAACACACAAAGTAGACTTCTGATTTGAGGAGTACAAAGCATAAATAGATAAAATTAAGAAATCTTTTAAATGCATATCTGTTTTGGACTGGATGTGGATTTTCTGTGCTTGGCACTCTGTAATGGAAAAAGTCAAATGGGAAATGGGAAGTCTAGTGGAGAGTGAGGGTTTACGCTTCCACACCTCCAGCAGAGTGAAAGAGGTAAAACACTGCATGGAATTACAACACCCAGGACCATGCACCAGTCCCGCTTGTGTGCAGGGAAACATCGAACCCCACAAAAGTGAGCTCTGTGCCAGCTATTGGTCATCTTTGGTTTCCTTAACCCCTTTTGAACAGGGCTGCAGAATGACAGTGATTCCACCTCAGAGTAGGCCCTCTGCCCTTACAGAGAGGGGAGTTGGATTTTCCCTTAAGCACTCGTAATGTTCTTGAACCTGATCCTGATTTTCTGAATAGCAGATCAATTCCTGTAGAAAGCATGTTCATAATGTTAGTGTTTCCTATGGGGTTTTATTAATTTTGTCACTATTAATCTGAGACAGATGTTTTATGTAAGTAGGATAAACTGATACTTTTCTTTCTAAAGCCACTTATGAGAAAATAGATGTAATAATATATAAAAATTTAAAAGAAGTGCTGGAACAATATTTAGAAGCCAGTCAGCTAGTACATTCTAACATTTCAATTGCCATTGAATTTAATGTTCTACAGAAACAAGGCATTGACTGTCAAAAGTAAGTTTTTGTTATGAAAGTACATAACTATACTGCAATGAATTCACCAGAAATACACTAGTCTTAGAAAACTGCCTACATATGTACAACTTCTTAAAAAGTGAGGAGGAATTTTTATACATATAGACACACACACACACACACATATATATATAAATATATATAAATATTTTGTTACCTTTTAATGATGCTTTTATCCTCATGTGTCTAATAAAGTTTTAATTATCCCTGTTCCTTAACATTTCACAGATCTCAAAAATTTTCCTCTGCAAAAAAATAAAGAACTTTACCCATGTGTGATTCTACCATTTCAAATTTTAACCAAGTTGAGTTCTAAATTTTACCATATATTATCATGAGGGAAAAAACAAAACAAAACAAAACAGAACACAACACAACACAACACATTTTTTTGTGGAAGAATGGACACATTTTTCAAGCAATTCTACTTGATGACAAAATAATAGATATAATGAATAGCAGGGAAAGAAAGAGAAGCTTGTGCTTTAAAGCAATATAATTATGTAAATTATCAACTGAAATATACATAACTACTCATTCATTTCAAGTTGTTTCATCTTTTATTATATACATAAAAATAAGATATGAGTTTGAAATATTAATTACAAGAAGCTCATTGGAAATCAGTTGGGAAAAACCATTGTGTTAATTTAATGACATATGGATCTGTCCCTTCTCATAGCTAATCAAGAAGTTAGGTTGTCTTGCAACCTGGAGAATTTTAACAAGAAACCATTAGCTTGTTGTCAAGATTCTAGAGCACATCACTAAGAAAAAAAACACTGAAAGACCTGGAGGCACCACTGAGATAAATGGCATTGAAAGTTGACATGACTGGTAAAAGAGAAGGAACAGGAAACAAGACAGTGTAATATAAGAAACATACCTAGGATGTCTGTACTTTATTTTACACTACTTTTTCTTTTTCTTTCATTCTGACACAGAGAGAATTTTTCTACTTGGCAATGTAAATTACAGCAAATCCAGATATGTTGTGGAGTCATGGGAGTATGAAAAAACACATGGAAGTAGAAGAGAACTCTGTAGAGAGTACATATTAAATTATTTCCACCTGAGATCTGACAGGAAAGAGAAGCAAATGTTGACATGAGGGGAAAGACCATAATATGGACAGGCAGCCAGTGTGCTGAACAGCATTGCTGTACCTCTGAGCAAGTCAACTGTCTGAGGACCAACTTTATCTTTCCTAGGTTCCTAGGTCATACCTAAGATTCTGTAGTATGACATTTACACAAAATATCTGCTCATGCACTTTAGAAAATTTCCCAATAATCTCAACTATTTTAAAGTTTCAGCACTCGTGAGGCCAGTTTCTACTTTTGAGAGATAAAAAAAACCCAATTTTATTTCAGAAAATGGAATTGCAATGGGCATAGTTGGGCTACCTTCTGTGGTGCTTTAGGTTTGCAGTTCAGATAGAATTCGTTTCCCTTAGCTTTAGCTTTCTAAAAGTTTCCCATTTAACTTTTCCTTAATAAGGAAATTATGGCATTTCCCAAATTTTCCAGGAAAAGAAAGCTTTAATTATTCTCAGATTAGAGCTCAATCATGTTACAAACAAATGCCATTTATAAGCAGTCACATTCACTTAACCTAAATAATAAAAAAATCAATTATTCACTTCTCTGTAGTTAACAGACAGTAGTATGCATTCCCAGAGGACAATTCAGACAATCCTAGAATAACTGGGATAATTTACTCTCAGGCAGGGCAGGAATTTAAAAGATTTCAGATTCTTAGAGGTAATGAATCTTAAGATTTGGGGTGAATCTCAGAAACATTAAAGACATGTAATATTTATATGGAAAATATGACATAAATTATGTGTGTGTGTACTGTTCTTTAGCTATAAAGTAAGGGTATTAAAGCTCGTGCTTCTAGACAAGAGGTTATGATGTTAGTTTCTCTTACTATCCTTTCACCCTGCAAAACTAATCATAAAATCATAGAATAGTTTGGTTGTAAAAGACCATTATGATCATCTAGTCGAACCATAAACCTAGCATTGCCAAGGTCACCACTAAACCATGTCCCCAGGTATCACATCTACACATCCTTTAAATACCTCCAGGGATAGTGACTCCACCACCTCCCTGGGCAGCCTGTTCCAACACTTGACAACCCTTTCAGTGAATATTTTTTTTCCTAATATCCAACCTAAACCTCCCTTGGCACAACTTAAGGCCGTTCCCTCTTGTCCTATCACTTGTTATTTGGGATAAGAGACCAACAACCACCTCACTACAACCTCCTTTCAGATAGCTGTAGAGAATAATAAGGTCTCCCCTCAGCCTCCTTCTTCTCCAGAATAAACAACCCCTGTTCCCTCAGCCACTCCTCATAAGACTTGATCTTCAGGCCCTTCACCAGCTTTGTTGCCCTTCTTCGCACATTCTCCAGCATCTCAACGTCCTTCGTGTATTGAGGGGCCCAAAACTGAACACAGTACTTGAGGTGCGGCCTCAGCAGTGCCGAGTACAGGAGCACAACCACTTCTCTACTCCTGCTGGTCACACTGTTTCTGATACAGGCCAGGATGCTGTTGGCCTTCTCGGTCATCTGAGCGCGCTGCTGGCTCATGTTCAGCCGGCTGTCGACCAGTACCCTCGGGCCCTTTTCTGCCTGGCAGCTTTCCAGCCACTCCTCCCCAAACCTGCAATGTTGCATGGGGTTGGTGTGGCCCAAGCTCAGGACCCAGCACTTGACCTTGTTGGACCTTGTACAATTGGCCTCAGCCTACTGATCCAGCCTGTGCAGATCCCAGCACAGAGCCTTCCCACCCTCAAGCAGACCAACACTCCCACCCAACTTGGTGTTGTCTGCAAACTTACTGAGGGTGCACCCAATCTCCCCATCCAGATCATTGATATAGATATTAAACAGAGTTGGCCCCAAAACTGAGCCCTAGGGAACAAAACTTGTGACTGGCTGCCAAGTGGATTTAGCTCCATTCACCACAACTCCCTGGGCTCGGTCATGCAGCCAGGTTTTTTACCCAGTGAAGAGTACACCTGTCTAACCCTTGAGCTGCCAGCTTCTCTAGGAGAACACTGTGGGAGAAAGTGTCAAAGGCCTTGCTAAAGTCCATGTAGACAACATCCACAGCCTTACCCTCATTCACTACCTGGGTCACCTCATCATAGAAGGAGATCAGATGGGTCAAGCAGGACCTGCCTTTCATGAACCCAACCTGACCTATTTTGCCTAATCTTAATTCAAAGAGCAATTCAGAAGAAAATGTATTGTAGGAATAAACAATGGGTTATTTGGAATGGGAAAAGGCAATGAGGTACAGAGATATATATTTCATAATTTTGTAGTTACATTTTCTTTTCTGTCTAAAGCTTTGAACCCTCCCATTTTCATTATGCTTGCTATGAAAAGGTTTTGCAATTGGAGAAGAGCATACAAAAAGAAAGAAAGAAAGGCAAAATAATATTTTGTGTTGAAACTCTGAAAGTCATTATTTAGAAAACAATCCGGTCTTGCAAAGAAGTTGAGATAGTTTTCAATAAAATCCTAGACCATTTTGAGAGTCATGGCTGAAACTCACATGAAGTATAAAAATTGGCAGTCTTTTTAAAAGGAACAAGAAAATATGTTTGAGTCGATTATTTATTTCAAATATTGGTTTTATTCAAAGAGAGCATTCAAGTGAAACTCAAAACCTTCCAGTAAAGATCAAAGGAAAGATGCTAAGTGGCTGTTTAAGAATACTATTGACAGTCACAAAGTCACAACACTGATTTACATGTTTTATATAGTTTCTAACATCACCTAGAACTCTGTAGTATTAATTACAGACCTTGATTCAACAGAATTTTGATCCCCATAACATTTGTTTTCAATTTGGATAATACCTTTGCCCTTGCTTTCACAGAAGAAGAATTTTGACTACCCTAAATTACAATGAGTAAGATGTGACCAGTCCAAGCCACACAGCATCAGCTATCTCTATAGGGATTGTCAATAACCTCCTGACCAGACTTTGGAATCCTCTGCCTGAGTACCTATAGCAAGTAAACATCAGTACTGTGAAAAAAACCAAACCAAACCAAAACAAAATTGTCTTATATGGAACTAAAAAGACTTTTCAGCACAGATTTACTGGAAGACAGAAATAGTATATTTTAGCAGTCCCTACTGCAGTATGCTGTGTCACATGATGAGTTAAAAAGTTGTACCAAAACACATCATCAACATTGTGGCTGGATCTATCCCTGCTTCCTGGATCACTTCAATAAAATTAAACACAGCTTGGTAAGCTCTTAGTTTTTATTACAGGAAGTGAAAAATAAACAACCCTATGTCTCTTGTCCTCTCCAGCAACTCTATCAGACAGTCTGAACCTCTCAAACATAGACTGTACTTCATTAAATATATCCGGCCTTATGGTAAAGTTTAGATGCTGTAGAATTTTCCATATGGCATAGTAACTATGCAGATATTTAATGTATTTGCACACCCACACATGAATAAAAATTGTAAATAAATATAAAACTGCTCTTAGTAGAGAAAACAATAAAATTGTAATTTATATTTTGAAAAGTTTCTCTTTTTTAAAATATACTAGAAAAAAATATTATGCACTCCCTTGAAATAGATAAAGTATGACCCACTTCTTTTGCTCCCAAATCTCAAACAAATTTCCATGGCACATTTCATTTGATGCAAAAAAATTCCCATAATTGATACGGCTTTTATAAAGCAATAACTTGAATAAATGTTTTGGTAAATTTTGAAATAGATTATGAGGCATAAAATGTTCCACTATTGTATTTAATGCAAGTACTACAGTTATGTTCAGTATTGTCAATTTACTGGGGCAGATACAAGATGAGAAACATCGAATTTGTTAATGTTAGCAGAAACATGTAAGCAGTCCAATGACATTTGTTTTCTTCTGATATCTGAACTCCACTGTGGATGTTATGTCAAGCTTACTGAAATTGTAGAATTTCTTCAACAGCAGGCAGACACAGAGATCGTAGAAAGACCTTTTAAATATGGAATATTATTTAACTCTCTCATAATGATTTCAGTACTAGAAATACTTCATAAACTAGAAGTGATAAATATTCATGGACATTAAATATATTCATTTAGTAGAATTATTCATAGTGAGGGAAATTATGTAGTCAGTTTCTTTTGGAATCAGTGGTAGTTTTAAGTGAACAAAGATTGTATGACTTGGCCTGTGTAACTAGCAAGATCAATAGGCTTTGCTCAGCACAATGTCACTTTTTGGTGCTTCAGTGATTCCACTTGTCTTTCTTCCATACACAAAGAATTTGTATCTTCCACTGAGGTCAGCTTACTCCTGTGCGTTTCTTACCAAGAAAGAAACATGGTTTTAAGGATCTGCACCTGTGTCACAACTGCTCCAGCAGGAAAAATTTCAGACCAAAAATCACTGACCTCTTCTGAGAGCCTAATTGATTTACGAAGGCGTTAGAAATTGCCTATTGCTTGCAATGATTTTGACTGGAACTGACAAAAGAGTTAGGATCAGTTTCAGCAACAGTTGACTGTGGCAGTTAGGTTTAACTAGGTGTACATGAAAAAAATGTGTGGAAGCATAAAACAGGAAACATCTTACAGATGCATGCAGTCCTTGATTATTTTTCTCTGAAACCATATTCACAGTCAGAGTAATGTCTGCAAGCTTCCAGATACTAAATTACAAAAGGATTTAATTATTGGCTTCTTTTTTTGTGATCCAAAATTGCTTTTGTGTTGAAAAAATATTCTAATGTAAAATCCTTTCCTTATGTAATAAGCATGTTGCAAGAAGTGCAGAGTCATCAAACACAGTATTTGTCAGGTTTTTAACATTAGAGATTGAAAGAACTGTAGTGCACATTAAGTTCTGAGTCAAGCAAAATTAGTTTTCAAATTCACAAACATATACCATTGTGAGAGGTGGGTAGCAGAAGTACACTCTACATGGTCTATATATTTGCCTACTGCTGCATATTAAGGCTGCAGAACATACAGTACATTGGAGGCAGAGCTATCTAAAGTCTGTAGGAAATTTAAATTAGCTGCTGTATATTCAGGGGAAAATTGACAGATTGTAACTATAAAAAATATAATTAATGTTCCCAAAAGAGTTTTAAATTAGATGTTTTCTACTCTTTAGTAGTCTGTGCAGTTCATTGAAAAGAATATGTGATAAATTTAATAGTGTCTGCTTGCAGATATAAGTTTAATAGTTGCAGAAAATTGTGTCCTGCATTTTGGATGATGTCTGACTGTTTTGTAAGAAACCAGTGGCACTACTGGAACTGTGCAACACCCACAATCAAAAATTCTTCTTCCTATTTTTAAGGGCTGCTGCACTACCTAATATTTGAGATTTCTTTTCATATTCACAATACTGAAAGGTTCATTTCAAACAAAAAGAATCAGCACAGAGTTAGGGATTATATATTTCTGTAGCCTCCTTGTCCTCAGTTTAGTGTATCTTCTAAAGAATAATAATACGATGTTTCTTAAAAACACACACAGAGACTTTTTTTTTTTTTTTACTGACCCTTGACATTTTTCCTTTGAATGCTTGTGAGTTTTCCTAGTGTTAACAGCAAGGAACAAGCCAGGGAGAACTCCACAATGGCAAGCATCAGCAGCAGAATGAAAAAGTGCCAGAGGGCCTGTCTTGGGGTCCAATCTGTTCAGAGAAGAGACAGCAAACTGCTGTTGCCAATTTACATACCTTCGCTTTTCTGCGAGGCACCGGGTGCAGAACTGTGTCTGGTGAGAGCTGCATCATATGCATATTTATCTCAATGCAGTAAGTATAGAGACTTAAACAAAACAAAACACACAAAAAAAATATCCACCCTAGCAACAACATCAAGATCAGAGATATAAAAGACCTTTCCACAGAACAATTGATGAAAGACTTCTAGTGTAACCTGACCTTTTGATGGGGAAGCCAAGACTGAAGTCAGTCTGGATTCCAAGGCACAGATATAAAGCTCACATGATTTGTGCATGCTTTTGTTAATGTTGTTGTTTTGTTGAAACAGTTGTGGAAGCGGCTGGTATAAATGATGAGAGAAAAAAAACACAAAATTATCTGCCAACCATATCAAAGGGCAAGATGATTCCATGTATATTTTAAAAATAGAAAGTAATTGATCAATAATGTTTTAAAGGGTCTGGAGTCTCAAACTTATCCTCTGTAGAAAGCAGGGAGACTTTCCTTCTTACAGTTCTTTTGCTGATGTTTTAAATCAGGAGAATGGATGAACCAAGGAATCCCTATTCAGAATATGCTTTTATCTGTGTGTTATGGTCACTAATAATACTGCTACACCCAAAAGAATAAATTATGGATAATTTTAGTGATGTTATATGTTAAAATCTGAGAATTCAGAAATCTTTTAGCACAGAAACATGACAATACCAAGAGACTGTTGTGTGAGCTTCAGAGCAGCCTTTTGATTGGTTATATAAAGAAGCCACAATATTCAATCAAGTTTGCGTTTTGGCTTCTAATTTCTCATTGGTTTCAAAGGATTGCTCTTAATACAATTTTATGAGTTTAAATGACTGGTTAGATATGAAACAGGCTGCTATGTTTTAAGCATTCTGGCATACAGAAAGTACTTTGAAAAAAACAGAACACCTGGCAAGATCTTATGTGATAGTGAAGCACCAAATTAAAAAGCGTGATCTAACCCACTATGATGTGTTTGGCAGCTGGATCCAGTATACTCCTCAGGAACTTGTATGAGTTTACAGGAGGGATTTTTTCTGTGTTGAAGAATTTGTTAATGCTTGCAACATCTCATCTCTGCTATAGCTTGTTTCTTATTATTTTACTGCAATGAAATGCTATTGGTATTTTTCCCTTGAAATGTATGCACTGAAAAGAGCAAGAAGCATAATTAAATAAAAATCCTTATGTTTGATTAGCCAGGCGTAGAGAGACAACACATTTTTAAGACTTTATCCAAAGCACAAATAGAGATTGTAGTGATAGTAAAAGGTCTGAAGAAAATGGAATTTTTTGTTTCTTTATCTAACTACTGGAGAAATCATACGAACCCAGGGGTTTTTGTTATTTCTCTGGAAGATGACAGGTCCACAGTGACTATTGGATGGTATAGTTATCAAAACACTTGGGTGTTTTGAATTATTAATACCTTTTTGTTGTTGTTGTTGTTCCTCAGCACAGTTCACAAGCAATCTATTGGACGTTTTAACTATACTTACAAAGCTTTTGAGAAATAAGATATAGAATCAGTAAGTATAAAACAGTACAATACATTTCTACTTCATGCCCTTAATACCATTCTATCAAGTGTAGTGGACATTGTGAGGAGAGTAAACTGTTTCTATCATATTGTTAGAATACCATATATTGTATTGAGCAACCATGTTAAAGACACTAACTACCAGTTATACATTCAGAGTGAATATTCATTTGATATCTATTAACTTTTAAAAGTGACGTCTGCAGTAGACCTGGGCTCAAGAATCAAGAGGCACTGGAGTACACTATAAATAACCTTTAAAAAAAAGAATGCGTTGAGTCTTTGCAGAACGGATTTCTTCTGCTTGCCACTACAATCTTTCTTCCTCACAGGAGTGGATGAACTCATCAGGGGAAGTAATACACTGGAGCTTGTGTTCAGCTGACAGAACATGATGAGATCAGCCATGTTTAAAACCTTTCATGAGAGGACACTAGGTCCAATGCAATTTATTAAGCTAACCTAGCTTAATATAAGATACATTAATTTTTATGAATTTGTTCCTTTCTCCTGTGCATCCTAATAAACACCCACAGCAATCAGCATAGGGTTCCTGTATGAAAAAAATTGAATTTTAAACTGAAATAAAATCAAGTCTTAGAACACAATATTTAGGCCCTTCTTCAAAGTGCTTCTTACCCAATGTGTCTTTGTGTCTTGCATTTGTCTCATATTTCTTTATTGATTTTGATCTTCAGTAGTTGTTTTGGTTTTTTTACTATTTTTAGTTGTTTGTGCTCACTTCCTGGGAAAAATGTGCAGATTCTGACAGATATTCTAGAGAAGTGGTGTTAACTCTATGCAAATGAAATAGGGAAAAAAGAATTCAGCAGTGAATTTTGAAAAATTGTCTTTCAGTGTAGAGAAAAGAGCACTAGACAAATTGATGGTAACGTATTCATTAAATATAGAAAGCCAATTAAAATATTTTTATAAAGTTATTAGTAATAAACTTTCATATTCTAATATAAAAATCATATATCCAGACAGTATCAAGAGATTTTGTGGTAATGTTAAATGGTGATATGGTTTCTCAGTTACATTATAATATTAATCTTGTGACAAAACATAAAACTCAGTAAGAATTTATATAGAAGACAGTGATTAATTTTTTCTCCCTTCACCTCAGGGATAGCAAATTTTCATTTGCAAGTTGCTTAAACTGAAATCACAGAAGCTTCTTTTCAAGAATTTGATCTTGAACTTGCGAGTCTTTGAAGCTAGGAATAACTCAATGTGGCTCTTATTTTTCATGGAATGGAGCATGCCAGGTATCCAACAAATTCACTTTTAAGTACTTATTGCATAAATTACTCAATAAGGATGGAAAGAAGAGTTATTCTCTATCATTTTTAGAACTCATTCCAGTAGCTTGTCTGTGGAGCTAAATAGAGCTGTCTTGATAATTTTTACATATAGACTTCCTTGAACACTAAAAAGAATTATGATCATCTGATTATAAATGCACTGTTAATATAGCCTTAGAGCTGTGAACATTTCACTCCAGTAGTTAATTTAGTCTGTGGTAAATTCTCACTGTTATTTAATGTCATTTATCACCTGCTGTTTTGTCTTACTGTGAACATCCTGCCTGCCCTGTACTGTCTACAGTACATGGACCTTCTGTGACTTTAATGTACTCAGAACAAAGGCTCCAAAGTGCTTCTATCAGGAGGATTTGGCAACTTGCCGTAGATATATTCAAGCCATTTTGCTGCCTGTCACTCAGTGCTTTACAAATTGAACTCTGAGGAGAGGTAAAAAGGGTCTATGAGGCATTTTTTTCTGGGAAGAATATGCTAATAAAGTGCCATCAGCAGAACAGGTTGTGTCTGAAAGAGTTTTGTCAACTCTGAATTAATTTTGTGTGTTAAGAAACACGGGGGTGCTTCTAGAACCGGTCTGTGGTAATTAATCCTTCCTGTTTCTGGAAGAGCAGAACTGTAATAAATGCAGCCCAGATTTAACAGATGTGTGCACACAATGTCTGCTTTATGAAGAGTAAAACAAAATGAAGGGTATAGAACAAAAAATGTTGATTTTAAAAAATTAAAACATTATGGAAAGTACTAAGATTGGAATTTCCAGTGTTTATGCAAATACTGTATTCCTTTAAACGTTAGCAGACAGTATGGTTTTGGAAACATCTGTCAGAGTGGTTGGATGCTGTGAACAGACTGAAAAGGACAGATGTTACTTGCGCTTGTGAAAAACCTACCAAAAAATAGAGAGACACGTGAGATCTGAGCCACGATCTGCTTAATCTGGGTGGTTATGGAAGCTGGCCTCACAAGACAGAGAGTGGTAATGAACTGCTCTGATAATCTTTGTAATAATTTCACAACATACTTTAAAAAACATTTAAAATTGTTATTGCAATGCAACAGTATGACTTGAGCACATTTACTCTGTGTGAGGTCAAGATAAGGGCAGGGTGACGGGAAAATATGTTAGATGCTGCGTGAAGAGTTTTACAAAGCATATGATACTAAAATATCTTAGCTATACTTTCTCATAAAATGCAAATTCAGTAATTGTGTGATTATTTAGAACAAGCTCCAGATTTCAGTCCATTGCAAGTCTCTACTTTATTTCAATAGGGGAAGACTGCCCTTTAGATCCTATGGACAATGTCACCACTAAAAAACATTACAATCACATTGCTAACTCCCTGAATTTCATGTCCAGAACATATGTAAGAACTTTTCCTTCAGAACTAATTCTAGATTTGTTTTTTCCTTGAAAGACAATTTTGTTTGTGTGTTTAACAAAAACAAAAAAACAAAAGCCAAAAAACACACAAAGAAAAAAATAACACTTTTTAAAATTCCATGATCCTTTGTCATATTTGTAGTGCATGTCCTTCATATAGAAGTGTCTCCATGCTCTGGAGTGCTCACTGAGTCAGTTTAGTTGCCATGCAGTTGAATACATGGGTTAATTAAATAATTTTATCAGGAAATATAACTTTGAAGCTTATTACTGAATTCAGTCCTCACACAAAAAGCAGAATTCCTGAGCACATTTCATTTAAAGTTTAACACAACTACCACTTACCAGAGAGCAGAAAGGTTGTTTTAATTTTCCACCTCAGCTATTACTGTAACTCGAAGGCAAATATATTTCTCTGATACTTTTCAATACTATGTCTTTACACATAAAAACTTCTGTTTATTTGGAGCAAATACAGCACTCAGTATCCTTTTTGTATCTTACAATCAGTTACTTCTATAAAAAGCTCTACAGAGACAAGCCAGTCTAAGGATTTTGAATTAAACTTTGAAGTATAGTCTTGAATAGTAGAATATACAGCCTGTGATTCATGCAAATTCAAACTTTTTTCAGCTAATCCTTTCAACTAATAAAACTCTAGTCATAGGTTTATTTCAATTACTGTTCAGCAAGAAATATGACATCTAGGAAATATGTTAAGAAACTAAACCTCACAAACATGTATGATTGCCAGATTCTGAGCAAGATTTCAGTGTCATAAGTATAAAAAAACCCAGATTTCTGTATTGAAATGCAATGGTCTTCAGCTCTCATTTAGAATGTATTGTCTGTTCCTCCTTTTCACAACCAGCCATGTCATTAGTAACTTAACGGAATTTTGTTTGCCAATCAAATAATTCCTTTGTTGAATAATCGAATTGTTGCCCATGACAAGTGTTAGTAACATATGAACCCTTAAATATAGACTGAACACAAGAGATCATTTTCATTTAAAATTTACGGCAGAAGTATAGCTTTGGGTAGATATGAGTTCTTTATACATCTCTTTCTTTAAAATACAACTTTTTTGGACAGCGTTAATAGAATTTCAATTATGTGAATTTGCACATGAAAATGCTGAATTAGAAAAACAGAAAAAATATATATTTGGAAAGATGAGAAAAAGAAAATTATTCACACTGCCAAATCTTGAGCTTCTTGACTTCAATTTTCTTGATCATCCTGTGGAGACACCCTTTTTTTAAAAAAAAAAATAAAAAAAAATCTTTGACTATCAGCTCCTAACTACAGATCTTCTGACTTGTGCCAAGGCTAGAGGCCTAAAATAGCTCCAAACAGTGTGAAATTCCATTCAGTAGCCAAATTCACACATTGTGTATATCCATTAAAGTGAGAAGCCCACCATAAATTTATTCCAGCTAAATTAGGCTGACAGTATTCTCACATTTCAACAAAGTTATAACATATGTCCTTTGGAGTTTAAGAAGATAGTTGCTAAGTGTTATTATTATTCTTAAACAGATGCTTAAGGAAGAGGTTAAGTCACAGGGTCCTTCTCCCTCACCCTTGTAAACAACTTGCCCAGCTACCTCAGTTGATCTACTGGGGACTTTCTGCAGTGTAAAGCTCTAAGTAGTTATGTTGGCATCCCCTACACCTCACATCTGCTCTTGTGTCATCGATTATTTAATGAAGATGTTTAGACAGCCGTGGTTTGGGTTTTTTCCTTTACCAATTCCAAAATTAGGAATCAAAAACCTGTGCCTCCTTATTCAGCAGAAGAAATATTTACTTATTTTCTAATTAGCAGTAAAAACTGATTATTTTGAGAAAATTCTATTCAATATTTTGAGGTTTCATTCCTTGTTCTTCCCCTTTTTTGGAATTGCTAAGAAAATAGTGACTTATTTCTTCAAAAAGGCTTTCATTTTAAAATTAGAAATTAACTGATTGCTTTAAAAGAAACTTGCTTATTTTCTGCTTGTAAAGTTATCTCTTAACATGGTCGAGTGGCTCATATCTAGTCACCCATTTCTGGTAAAGATTGTCCTAGAAGCTGCAATGAGACAGTCTGACTTACCTTCCTAACAAGTTTTGTCCTGTTTTGGTAGACACTGCACTTGTCTATGCCTGGTTGATTATATTATTTTCAAAATTAATCACGACCAAGTTTTTTTGTTACAATGCGATAAATATATCATTGGCATTTCAGATGCAGTGCTAGTATTATCCCCACATTTGGTCCAGGTAACTACAAAATGTAAATAGGACTGCTTTTACTCCCTCAGAATTATTTCCCAAGGAGACTTCAGCAAGCACACTCTCACCTGAAATCCAACCCTTGCTAATGGTGCCTGGTCTTTTTCTGCTTAAAATTAGTGCAGTATATTTCCAATGACTAGTATTTTACAAGCTTGGAGTCAATGCTGAAAAATCTACAATGATCTTGATGAAGAAAAAACAGTCTCATTATTAAAAACATAGTTAAGTCACGTTTATGACTTCCAGTAGTTGTCTAATATTTTTGTTTGAATGTTTGTTAGCATAGATTAATCTTGTTTGAAAGATTTCATGGAATTCTGTGCTACAGGGTGAATTTGTGGAGGTGATTGAATTTCCCTGGGTTTCAAGACAATTTAGTTACAACCATGGTACTAGGGGCTGTTGTTTCAGAACTGTTACAGAACATTTCTGAATAATAAAAATAGATGAAGATTTGGTATAAAAAATACTTGGGATATTGGTAAAGCGGAGATGTGTTGATTTGATTTTGATAGTGGTTGTCTTATTTGAGTATGAGTATTTGAGGAAAGTATGCTTATGCTGCTGTTTTGACTTCATACAGACATTTGCACTGCAGTTATATTGACAAGCTCACCTGAAGCAAAGAATAGGTATTATACTTGTGTGTCTTTAAATCTAAGTAAATACATGTGACAATCAAATTGAATTTGCACTGTGCATATAGTAAAAGTTGACGTTGCCTTTGAAACCGCTTGCACCATCTACAAGTGAGACTATTAAACAGTGCCATATGAGCTACCTCTTAATGTTTAAAGGCAGAGACAAGGTGACCACTTCAAACTGTTATCAACAAAATACATAACAATAATGCTATTAAAAGTACCCAGTGCATCAGATAATAAATCTCAAATGTTTAGTAGAACTGTCAAACATACATAATTATGGACTTCTGCTTCTAATTCTCAGATCCTAACTTGACACTGCCATGTGTAACGTCCCTGGGGCTATTTCATAGGGAAACATTCGTAATGAAGTATGTAGAACTGTGTGTAGAACTGTGCGGTTTTGTTTTTTTTTTCTTTTCATCAGCCATAGTGTAGCCTAGCGAACACTCTGGGAGGAAAAAACAGTTTATCTTTCCTTAAGGACACAAACTAACAAACAAACAAACAAAATCCTAATATCACTCCATTGGAAAAAGCATTCACATCCTTTCTCTTTCTGTGACAACCTCAACACAAGGCAATTTGTCAGAGCGATTGAGCACCTATGAAGTGCTACATTAGCAATAATTAAGGATTATAACTGCAGCTGGTTTGAGGGGTGGGGGTGTTGTGTTTTTGTTTTATTTGGTTTCTTTTTTAGTCTTGGCTTTTAACCTTATGTGAGTTGTGAAGTCTACCCTTAAAACATCTGGGCTTCTTGCTGAAACAATGGCATAGTTTCTGCAGTAATCTTGTATAATTTCTGATGAATGGTAGGGTACATTTAAGCAGTTGTAATGGGGTGAGCAATATTATTTTAAAGGGCTTTGATCATTACTTATCTTCCAACTGATTATAGGAATCTTGTTGGAAGCTTTCAAAGGATTTTTAATTTTGAATCTCTTTATGTCTTCAGCTTAGTGATGACATTAATTTCCCCTATTGCTTGTGAAAAGAAGCATAGTTTTGTTTCAGAGGTTTTTTGTTCTGCATGTCATGTCTTTTGTGCATGCAGATGGGACTGATTAATTCTGTGGCCTTACTTTTACAAAAAAAAAAAAAGAAAGAAAGAAAAAAAAAGCATAACTACTACTAAAATATATAAATAATAAAAGAAATGTAGTTTTTACCTCAGAAACAAGACAGTTAACATGGCTGTGTATATCAGCTCTGAGTGGATTTTTGCCTCAGTTCACAGAGTACTCAAGATCTTTTGCAACAGCTGAGCTTTTGCTAAGGGGAAATTTGTTTCTATGTAGAGATATGGCACGGGCCACTTCATCTCTCAAATCGTACTTAAACCTTCAAAATAAGGTTTAAAAGTGGTATATAAATAAGGCATTAGCCTTCACCTTAGGGTGAATTTCAACCTCTATGAATTAGCAGTTTTCTTTCCATTTGACAATCACTGAATAACACTAAAGGTTAAAAATTAAAGGTAAAGGAAGGATCATGCATAAATGATGGCATTAAGAATTATTATTGACATTATTCTGTATTTAAATAGAGAAAAGCTAACATTTAATTTATATTAGTTTCATTTATTAGGACTTCTGAATTAAGCATAGTGCTGAATATATGCATACCAATTCTGTAGTAATTTCTTGCATGCAATAACATAAAATTGATCTTGTACACTTAGATATACTTATTTTTTGGTTTTTTTAATAAATATTAATGAATAGTTTACAGAAACCAGTCAACAAATACAATTAAGACAGTCCCTTACTCATTCTATCTTTGCTGAGTTAAACCCTGAATCTTAATTTCATTCCCTATACTACACTGCAAAACATCCTAATGCTGATAAAAAAAATTACCTTCTGCAACGAATAAGATTAGAATTTTTTTTTTAATGTTTTATTAAAGTTTAATTCTTAGTGAAAAAAGTAAATAAACAAACAAAAACTCCCCTCTGATTCAGAATTTAAGTTGGTTGGGCATGGTGTACCTTCAGTTTTCTCAAATTATTTTGGATGGAATGTGTAAATGTTAAATTAAAAAACCTAAACTGAAAAATCCCCAACACCAAAACAAATACTTATTTTGGTACATGCACAAGAATAAGAAGCTAATTTATCAGTGATTAAAAAACAAACCAAACCAAACCAAACAAACAACTACAACAAAACCCCACAAACCTCTGAGTTTGTAAGCTGAAAAAGAAGAAAAGAGTACCTTCATTATAGGATATATTCATAACAACTAATTTAACTGACTCAAGCTTTCAGTATTTTTTTAGCACTGGATGAAGCACTTCAGCTTTCACTTTATATTAAATAAGGCAAATTGTGAGCAGGTTTTTGTTTGTTTGTTGTTGTTTGTTTGTTTTTTTCCCTCCAGAAAATAAATCAAGTTAAAAGCTGCCTGGCCACTAGGTAAAAAGCTATAGAATAAATGGCTGAATAAATGATTTCTATTTTCAAAGACAAGAAAAAAAATTCTGCCTGATCAAAGCAATTAAATCTCCCAATTTTTATTAATAATAAAGGTAGAGTGGGGATGTTTCATGCCTTCAAATTAGTTTCCTCATTAAAAATAAGTCAAAAGCTGCTCAGGTACATTAGAAATAACAAGTGGGCTGAAAAATACAATACCTAAAATTTTTAAGCAGAGGAGAAACTGTATATGAAATTACATGAAAAAATGTACTTTTTTATCTTTGTTATCTTTTTTTGTGGGTTTGTATATCGCACTGAGGATAATGAAATAATAATCTTCTGTGTTCATTGGGAAGCTTTGAGTCTATGTATCAAGTAAAAGGATAATTTCAAAATGGTGTGCTTACAGAAGTAATATATTTTAAAAATTAAGGTAGAATCTAACTTTGCATACAATTTTCAATAACAAATTTTCAGGCTATGTATACTGACTGCTTGAATAAATGAAGAGCAAACTACTTAAATAATCATAAAATATCTCTATTTCATGACATTGATTGTGTGTTTCTGCTTCGGCCTGTTTTGTGAGTATCTGAAAGGAAGATTTAGGATGGTCTGCAACTTATCAGCTCTCATTATACATATTTTAAATAACCTGTTTTTAAAGTTCAGTCACATTCAAACTACAATAGATTAAGGTACAAAATATATTGAAATTGCAAGGTACTGAATGTGAAAAAGTAATTGAAACAGTCTATTATGCATATATTTGGACACCGCATTGAAGAGTCATAAAGGTAGTTTTAGTGGAGCCGTGTTATTGTAATGCTACAACATTTGCTGCATTTTACCATATTTGCTGTCCTCTGTAAAGAAATTAAAGTTAGGTATATTATGTTCTGTTTCATAGGCTCCTGTAGCTGTAGACTGACATGTGTCATGGGTTCATGCTGCAGTACAACCCATCGGGCTTCACCTTTATTTCCAAATACATTTTATGTAACTCATTTTACAACTTCCACAAAACTAACACTTTCTCTCATTAGACCAAAGCATGAAGCCTTTTATGGTTACAGACTGGTGATTTATATATCTAACAGACATTAGTCCTCTGCTTTTATCAGCTTTTAAATAGTTTCTTTACTCCATCAATTCTGAGAGCCTTTTCAGTGCCTTTGTGCTTTGCAGGTTCTCTGACAATGCCTATGAATAAAAATATGCCCTTGGACAGACTCTTAGCCATTCTTAAAGCTAAGTAATAGTGAAAGAAGGAAAGGAATATTATAGTATCAGCAAATGCAGCACCAAAATACTTTTTGCATAAACTAACCTCAATTGAATGTCAACCTTGTAAAAATGTATGAGTTCCCCCAAGTTGACCTACTGTCAATACCATTCAAAAAAGACAAATATACTTCTGGACTCTATATATTTCCCTTGAAGTTCCTCGGTATTTGCATGTTATCTGTCTATTTTCCTTGTCCTTTTTGTGTTTATTATAAAATCTTGAAAATAATACTAGATCATTTCTCTAACCTGTGTTCTTCAATGTCCCATATCATCAAATCTCTTAAGTTATGATTTTGAGGAGAAATCACTGTAAATCACTTCTTATCCCTGTGTAAATTAGAATTCAAGTGTCAAGAATACAGTAGGAGAAATATTTCAGGCATTACCACCCTCAAATAATATATAACCAGCCATTGTGTAGTGGTAGTGGTTGCAAGCCACAGCAGAAACTGGGAATGGTAGACAGTATGTCTATATGTGATCTCATTACAAAGGGAACATAAGTAAAATAAGGAAGACAAGAAATGGTGGAATATTGTTAAACTGCTAATGCTCTTATAAAATCAACAAATCAAACAATAAAGCTCTTTTTTTTTACCTTCAGCTATGGTAGGTTTGAACAGAGATTGTATTATATAATTTATATTAAAATAATGTGTGCATTAGTTTGATAATATTATAATTGAAATGCACTAACATGCACTAACTGGGTGTAATATCAGAAGCCAAAAAATTGAGTCAATATTTTCCACTGTCCCTGAGTCTCTCTTGTAAATAAAAAAAGACAGTGACTACTTTGTGGCACCAAAGGCCAGCTGTGGTGAAACAAACTGTGCTTAAGCAGGTAAATTCTCTTACTCCCAGACACAAGGAATGGTATTCAAACTATTCACTTGGAATTGTCTGATCTTGAACCATGTCAGGGTATTTTTTTCTGAGCATGCTGTTTGGCTAAGTCAGACTAGGTCAGGAACCACGCCAACTGTTTAATAGTGCAGAATATTGCATGCCAGTGCTTGCAAAGGTAATCAATCTCTGTCTGCTGAACATAAAAGAAATGTAAGGAAATAATAACTGTACTTCAACATTCCAGTAAAACTAGCTAAAATTAGGGAGAATGAACCCTAAGTAATTAGCTGTACATAATATGTATTGACATTAATCTTTTTCTTTTGTATTTGTACATGTCTTTGAAAATGTGTGTCTGTGCTAAATATCATTGTAAAAAAGCGTAACTAAATTGATTCATATGATGGCAAAATTGTTATTTCATCTGAGCATAGTTTTTATAGTCTTTGACTTATAAGACTACAGTGCATTCAAAATATAGTGTTCTACGACATTAATAAATCCATGATCTTTATTCCTCATTAACTGTTAAAATGTGAGATTTTATTTCTGCTCACCAGCACCTACTAGAAACTATTTAGCTAAGTATTTGTAAGAAGTGCTTATGTTGCACCTTTTTACATTAAGTATCTCTTTGTGAAACAATCTAAAGAAAAATGTCAAGGTCATAAAAACTTAAGCAATTTTGATGTTCTAAATTCTACTTGATTTATCATTCTGTTCATGATTATAATACCTGTCATTCTTTTTATCTCATTGAGCTTTGTGATTGATTTTCCCTTCTTTAATGCTGTTAGTCTTCTATTGTGTGAAGTTTTATAGCTAATGTTGATCTGCTTTAGCTACTTAGAAATACTTACCAAATAAACCTTCATCATAAGTTCAGTAAAAATTTATGTATGTGCTCATATGTTATACTCTAATAATTATAAGTTTTCAATCAAAGCCACTAACAATGCCCCCACAATTTCAATAACTGCATAATAACCTTAGATATTGAACTATTGCGTGGGAAAAAAAAAATTAACTAAGGAAATATATTTCCCAACAGATTTGCCATATTTCCTTTATACACTCTATCAAAACAGCTTCTGCTACTGTTGTAGTAACTTAAGTATCTGTAATGTTTTTATTAAAGTTGTTTTAATTTCATTTTAATTAAGAATAATTATACATTTTTACATTGTGGTTGGAATAAAAGTTTTATTCTGACAAATTCTGAGTGTCATTATTTTCTTTGAATAGACCTATAAATAAATTGTGTCCAATGCTAGGTTCAGAGCAAATATACGCATAGAAGAGGAAGAACTCACTAAGCCATATTACTCCAAGCAATTCTATCATATCATTGCTTCCCATGCAGGGTTGCCATATGAAATGGATTGAAATTAATAGCTATAACTATATCTGAAAGGTGGTTGTGATTCCATAAGAGTCAACAAATTATTTTAATTCGGTAGCCTTAGCCATTTTTAATCTTTTTTCCACTTTTTAAGTTTTAATTAACAATAACAATGAGGAGGGTTTTTTACCGTTATTCCACCTCTGTTTTGAGAGCACTCACTTTGAACTATCTCAGAGCAGTCAGATATAATGTTCAACCTATGTTAAGAATATTAGTACAGAGAAATTAATGGGAAACTAATCCTGTGGAAGTTTCTTATGAATACTTTCTTATCTAGGGGGAAAAATGTTCATTTATATATTTATGTAAATTTTAAACAGCTGCTGAAACTATATTAGCTCTCTATTGGATCTACATCTTTTTGAAGGTTGTTGGTTCCAAGTCAGATTACATTGGGCTGTAGATTTCACTGTGGGACTATCTTTTTGTTTGATTATTAGTAAGTTTTATTTGCATAATCTTGGACTATCATGTGCTACATTTTATGTCCCTTAGAGACAATGAAACAGGCAAACACATGGGTCAAATTTAAAAAGAAATAAAAACCCCATAGTAATTACTATGACACTTAAAGTTTCTAATCAACTCATGTGTTTTTATTCACGTATACTTGCTAACTTTAAATGTATGGGTAGTACAGAAAATAAATAAATATGTATATTATAAAACACTGGTAATAAACTTTAAAATGCTGTCTGGCGATACAAGAACAACAAAACCACTTAAATGATCAGCATGTGTACAGTGAGCCACTGAAAATAAAATGCTTCTATAGAGATCAAGAGGAAGTTTGCAACTGTTCAGTGTTTCTCTCAAGCACATTTCACTTTTTTATTTGTTAGTTTTTGTGATTGGTTATAAAATTAATCCTAGGACTATGCTTCTCTAAGTAATATATATGAAATGTACCTATTGATATGCTCAAAAATAATGCTAACAAATTGTTCTAGCTATAGTAACAGTTGTTGAATTTTGCTATTTTCTAAAACAGTGACAACACTACCAAGTTTATTCTGAACAAGTGAGATAAATTAGCATGGTATGAAGGGATGAAAACCAGTTTTTATACCTGTGTAATATCTACCACTACTTTATCTGATAACATGAGAATCCATGGTTTAGACTAGTTCTGGATCATATGGAGCAGAATGATACAGCACAGGGCTAGGAGCAAGGTGTCCTCAGTGCTAGGGAGTACACTGGTTCCCTCAGCACAGGAATCAACTATATTATTCCCCAAAGGCATATTTATGTTGACAACATATACTTTCAGGTCACTATATGAAACATCATGGGAGTAAGAGAGTATTAAATGGCATTCGGTCTCCTTCTACCCATTCTTGCTAAAGGAAACACTGAAAAGACTGTTAGTGTTCCTTGTACAAAGATGGGGAATATATTAGTTCTGGCTAACTGTGGAGGTCCCAGTTGACTGGATGTTAGCAAAAGTGACAGCCATCTACAAGAAGGGCAGGAAGATCTGAGGAACTACAGGGCTGGCAGTCTGACTTTGGTTCTGGGAAAGGTTATGGAGTAGATCAACCAGAGTGTCATCACGTGGCATGTACAGGACAACCAGGTGATCAGGCCCAGTCAGCATGGGGTTAGGAAAGTCCTGCTTGACTAACCTGATCTCCTTCTGTGACAAGTTAACCTGTTTAGTTGATGAGAGAAAGGCTCTGGATGTTGTCTACCTAGACTTTAGTAAAGCCTTTGATGGTTTACCACAGCATTCTCCTGGAGAAACAGGCTATTCACAGCTTGGACAAGTACATTCTTCAGTGGATGGAAAACTGGCTGGATGGCCAGGCCCAAAGAGTGGTGGTGAATGGAGCTAAATCCAGTTGATGAATGGTCACAGATTGTGTTCCCCAAGGCTCAGTACTGCAGTCAGTTCTGTTTAATATCTTTACAAATGATCTGGATGGGGAGATTGAGTGCACCCTCAGTAAGTTTGCAGATAACACCGAGTTGGGTGGGAGTGTTGGTGTGCTTGAGGGTGGGAAGGCTCTGCAGAGGGATCTGCACAGGCTGGATCAATAGACCAAGGACAGTTGTGTGAGGTACAACAAGGCTCAGTGTTGGGTCCTGCACCTGGACCACAACAACCCCATGCAATGCTCCAGGCCTGGGGAAGAGTGGCTGGAAAACTGCCAGGCAGAAAAGGACCTGAAGGGGTGTTGGTTGATAGCTGGCTGAATATGAGCCAGCAGTGTGCATAGGTGGTCAGGAAGGCCAATAGCATGCTGGCTTGTATCAGAAATAGTGTGGCCAGCAGGACCAAGGAAGTGATTGTCTCCCTGTACTCGGCACTGGTGAGGTTGCACCTCAAGTACTGTGTTCAATTTTGGGCCCTACAAGAAAGACAGTGAGGTGTTTGAGGCTGTCCAAAAAAAGGCAGTGAAGCTGATGAAGAATCTAGAGCGCAAGTCTTATGAGGAGCGGCTGTGGGAACTGGGGTTGTTTATTCTGGAGAAAAGGAGGCTGAGGGGAGGCCTTGTTGGCCTCTACAACTATCTGAAAGGAGGTTTTAGCAAAATAGGTGTTGGTCTCTTCTCCCAAGTAACAAGCAGTAGAATAAGAGGAAACAACCTCAAGTTTCATCAGTAGATGTTTAGTTGGTATTAGGAAAAATCTCTTCACCAAAAGGGTTGTCAGGCTTGGAAGAGGGTGCCCAAGGAAGTGGTTGAGTCACCATCCCTGGCGGTATTTAAAAGACATGTAGATGTGGTGCTTAGGGACATGGTTTAGAGATGGCTTTGGGAGCGTTAGGATTACAGTTGGACTTCGTGATCTTAAAAGGCTTTTCCCACCTAAATGATTCTATGATCTCTTGTATGATCAATTCTATCTCACCTAATCTATTTGAAATTCAGTTTTGTTGTCTTACCTTTACTCAAATCAGTGGAAGCCTCACTGGGATGTGCTGTGGTATATCTCAAAGTCTCAGCATCTCTATTTCCTGCACTGGTACCCTGGCAGAGCAGACCATGAGTCTAAATTCACCCATACACAAGTTTGGTTTGTAATGAATACTGGGGTAAGTTTGTTGAAGAGAAGCAACAGGAAAGGATTTGTATTCCCTCAGGAGTTAGCCTAGGTGAGAGTATAACCAAGCACACACATCAAGCCCCTGTGAATCTGGAAATGTTCAGAGGTTCAATACCACAGACATAGCTTCCAATACTTGTTCTAGGTTTATTTTACAGTCAGCACTGGGTGAGTTATCTTAAATAGAAGCCTGGTTTGGGTTTTTTTTTGTTTGGTTGTTTTTTTTTATTTTATTTTATTTTTGGTGGAGTTTTTTTTACAGAGTTCAACATAGCGTAACAGAAATCAACTTATGCTGCAACAGGAATTCAGAGTGAGTAAAAGAAGGATCAGTCCACAAAACTTTCTGCTACTTTCTTCAACTAATATGTATGTTTATATGTCATATAATGGTTTCAGGATCATGAAAGTCACATGGTTTAGATTCCCTTTCATCTTATTTTTCCTTTTTTCACTAGGTGTGAGCTTTGGACAGTCCTAAATTGCAATATACATTTCAAAGAAGCAAGGCTATAACTTTTTACATAGTTTAGGTTCCATTTGCAGCTCAGAATTCCCCAGGAATGGAAAAAAGAGACAGGTTAACTTTGATCCCTTTAAACTGTATATAGCAATTGCAAACTTGAATTTGTAAACCTGAATTTGTAAGAGCTGTTTGCTTTTTTTTTTTTTTTTTTTTAAAGCTCTTCCCTCTAGGTTGATTTTATCAATTAAACTTGCTATCTTCTTAACACTTAAGACAGATTTTCCTGAAAACATTATTAAAGTACTCTTGCTAAAACTCACAGATGTTCTGTTAAAAGTAACACACTCTCGCTCACTGTTAATGGAGTTCTGTACAGTTGTTACCTTTGTATCATTTGAATGAGATGTTACAGTAACACCAATTTTATCAGGTTATTAATGTTTACCTAACTACTTTTACACAACCAGATATTTACTTTGCTGTCCAGGGCATGTATTTAGTTTCTTCGGTGGCATTTTTTTTTTTTTTTCAACTTCTGCATCAGCTCACTGATGTAATGTAATGCATGTCATACTCCAGATGGAAGAATTTGTATAAATACATATTATTTCATTACTTTTTATATATTTTTGTTTTTCTTTTTGTGAGCATTCAGTTACAACATTAGTTAGTTACCAGATAACTCATGGAGACAGTGTCACATGGAACAGAATGGTAATGTTTTGTAAAAATTATTATGTAGAGTTCCTTTACTAGGAAAGAAGCTGTATCTATGTCCTTAAGTAATAACAAAATTTTAATTAATTTTTCAGTCCACCATCTGATACTTGGCAATTGTCAAAAGACCTAATTTTTTTTTCAAGTGGAAGTGTCAGATTGCCCATAGATTGCCATGTTTCAGCCCCAATCACAGAGAAAACTATACAAGCTCATGGCTGTTTCCTTTCCACTCCTTTGCATGGTGTAAAATAAAAGTATGTCTGATGCAATGGAAGAAATTGATAGCCTAGAACTTGAAGGAAATATGTGACTAGTCTCTTTTTGCCACTCTATATATGTGCAGACTAATCTCAGAGCCCAGCAGAAGACCCTCTCTACAATATTCTAGGATACTGAAATGCCTTGAAAGCTAGGATCTTTAAGAATTTATGAGCTTGTGTTATACACTAACTAAAGTTATACCCATCAGCTTAGTCAATACTCTGGAATGTCAGAGAACATCAATATGGGGCTGATAATCTTGTACATGTTAAGACAGGAGATTTTGAGAACTTGAGATCTTTATAAATTCACATCTATGTCTATCAGCATTGGTATATGTTCTGTAATAATAGGGAAATTATTCCAATTGTAAAATACCACATTCTAGAATTTTATTGGATGTATCTAGGAGGAAAATATCTTGACATACAGGTGGCTGTTTTTATATGTTAACTGTAAGCCTGTAAAGCATGGTGAAATTACATTTAGTGAAATGTATCCTGAACGTGTAAGGAAAAAATCCCCCCCAAAACCACAACAAACCCACAATTATATTAATGTAATTAATTTGATACCTATAACTATATTAATATGATATAAACTGTGTATATATAAGTTATGTATTTCTTATTAGGAAAATAAGATCCCAAATCATCTGAACACATAAAAACAAAGAAAAATATATTTTTTCTGTTGTTAGAGAAGCAGAGCCTATGAAAGTGTCCTACAAATTAACACATTAACCTAACCAATTATCACCGGACAATGATATCTTCTGAAGCTAACATCCTCACCTAAATCTTAGAACTGATGCAAAAAGATAGAACTGATGGAAAAAGACTAGCAATCTACTCTGCCCTTGTTAATCAAGCTGTGAAGAAAATAAGTTATTTTCTGTTCCAATTGACAGAAAAATACCTGGGACTTATGAAAATCTACAGCCTCTCACTAAATCAAAGGGCTATTAATCTGAGCATGAACACTAGTCTGGAAGGGCATTTTACTCAGTTTAGTTGCAGGGGCACTCCAAGCTACCAGTCATCAGAGGGCAAGGGAGAGTAGCTAGAGCTAGTGGGAGCATCTGGTCATATATCTACTCTAAAAGGAAGGCAGACCATGATCTCAGAGTTATTATACCTTGGATCAATCCCAAAGGGCTAAAGTATTTGGTTTATGCCAGTCTTAGTTAAATGGAGAATATGTGAAGAAGATACAATAAGCACATCTAAATCACTATGTCACATTTTTGGTTATGCATTAATTGTAACTAAAAGACAAATGGAATTCATATCCTGTTCTTTCATGGATCTCATGGTTATGAAAAACAATATTGATTTATTTGTGTGAAAAGATCTTGTTTCGTGTAACATACTCTTTCCTGATTTGAGTTACTTACTGGAAATGCACCAGTTTGCACATCTGAGTACTTGGCCCAATGTTTATAGAAATGTAAATGTTATGACACACAATTTACTGTAGTGATACCTTGTAAATTTCATCAAACTACTCTGTTCCAAGACCTTCAGAAACATGAATAAGTATTAGCAGATTAAAGTATTACAGCAATGGAATATATTAAGGTGTATCAGTTGAAGATCTGCACTCTTTATTTCTTGACAAAGATAATTGTGCAGCTCTTCCTTTACCACGTCCTTCTCCCCACCTCTCCTTTGGGTTGGACTGCAGCCATGCGGAATGAATAATGACACATAAGCATATTGTTTATTTAAATAGATTTGTGCAGTTAAGTACATGACCTGTGATCTAGAGCTGAGAAAAGAAGAATTAAACACTGATTTCTAAGTGCTCTGTGAGATAAATCAGCCATCACTCCAGGATTCAGCAAACACAGATACTTTTATTTGTACTTATCACTTCAGTTTGTTTGAGTATTGTGTTAATAGTTTATATTAGGTTTTGATGTCTGTGTACTGTTAGTGTTTTCACAAAATGAGAAATGATGAAGTTATGCGCTCTTTGTTATGTAGCTATAGTTTTCACTGAAAGCAATGAAGTGCTATTTACTATAAGAGATACACAATAAGGATCTATTCTCCTGTCACTTACAACAGGTTTCACACCAAGGTGGCCTTCAGAGAGTTTCTTAATAGTTTATATTACTGTTACAATTCAGTCCTCCTGGTGCTTCTGAACATGAGTATGTTTACACAAAACACATTCTCACAGATCTCATCAGGGCTACCTTCATGTGCACAGTTACCCAAGAGCAAAAATCTTTCACAGAATCAGTCATTAAGAAGCAAATAATTAAGCAAATAACCTTTTTTTTTTTTTTTTTTTTTTTTTTCATTAAATATGTTCATAAGGAGTGTGGTCAGAAGCTAGAAATGTGTTACATATTTGATTATAACATATACTTTTTGCTTTTCCTGTAGATATTTTTAACTCACAGCTGCTTAGAGCCCTTCATGATTTTCAGTCTTTTATTGGTAACATTATAGTTATTTAACCAAATACTTGCCATTTAGTATATATTCCTATGTAAATGTAGGAAAATATGTTTTATTATTTATGTCACATATAACACATACTGTTTTCCATCATTTCAGTAAGTGAACTGTTGTGATGATAACCATCAAGAATTACCAGCGTGCTGACGTACAGACTTTAATTTTAATAAATTATGATAATTTTTAACTAAACATTATTAGAAAAATGATAAATATTTCATAAGTAACAGAGAGGGTTTCTTTTTGTTGTAAAGCTTTCAAGTTAAGATATAGAATTGGACATCACCTTTTAAAATAGATTGATTTCTAGCACTTAACAAATATCTTATTAATTCAAAAATATGCTTGTAACTTTGTTTTTACCACTATTAAGTTAACAGTTTGATCATTGGGATTTTTTTTTTTCCTTTATTATCTGCGTTTAAGTCTGTAAAAGCACCAGCTCTAAGAGTGAGAGAAAAAATCCTTTTTCATGATATATCAGTTCTGAGAACTCCCATTGTAAGTGCAGGAGTGCCTTTTCATGCTGATTTGCACAAAGGTGAGCTACTCCTCATTTTGAACACTTCCCAACAGGAACTAAGGTAAAATTAACAAGTTAATGTTTTTGTTGGTTTTAGCAAACTCTTGTTCTAATTTTGTAATCTATATTTGAGTTGGTGACCTCCTGAAGTCCTTTCTAACCTAAGTGATGCTGATTCTGCATTGCACTCTCCTGCTCCTTGGCTTGTGAGCTAGGGGAAGAGCACACATGGTTTAACTCTCTCTTGTCTTCCTTAAAGTATGTCTGACCCATACAGTCTAATGAGTCTCTGACTCATACTGTAGCCCATACTGTGCCTCAACATTATGTGGAAGACAGTTGTTATCTGAAGGCTAAAACCTTGCCTAACCATACGTTAATATGTAAGCAGCGTGGACAGTTGCATGTGCAGGCTACTACTAGAGACTTTGTCCTACTCCGACTGATTTTTTTGGTAGAGATGTAACCTCTGCTGCCAAGGCCATATAATCACAGACAGAAAAATGTGAGGAATGGGGAAAAAGACTACTTGAATGCAATGTCAAACACATATCTTAAGAGCAGGAACATCCAGGAACACAGGAGAAACAATGGCACTGTGAAGCTGATAGAGATTAATTGACATAAAAGAATCTAAAAGAAATTGCAGGCAGCTTGGCCAAAGAAAGTAGACTTAAACAGTGGATAGACAGTGGACTGTAAACTACTAAGATTTTGGACAGGAGAATTGTGTGGCATAGTTACCTAGTGTATCTGGATGGAGAGAAACAGAACAGCTGTTCACTCATCCTTTTAAGATACATATATATATCTTTATATATATATAAAGATTCTATACAGTATTTAAACTGTAATTTCAAGTTTAGATTAATGGCACTGAAAATGGTCATCTTACCCTAAATAAGAACCAGTAACACTGAGAACAAACAAGTAAGTATAAAACCTTGCGTATTGAACAGCTTTCTTAAAAACAAATAAATAAATAAATTAAATTACTATTTAATTTTTAAGTCTAAACATGAAGTATGTGTCCCATACACGTATGTTGAAGCCCAGCAATACAGAACATTAGAACTTAAAAATGTAAGAGTAAAGCCAATATTAAAATTTTAGAAATATATTTTTTAATTAAATATTAAAAATAATACCTTAGTTACCTAGGTTCCAGAAATCAGAGAGGGGCTTCTACCATCAAATACTTTGAGAGCTTTACTTTGACACAGCAAATTAACTTCATTTTTGAATCCCTAATTGACTGTTCACTGTAAAATTATTCAAAATGTTCCCAAAATAAAGATGACAGAAAGAAATGTAGAACACCTGAGTATCTGAAGTTTTCATTACCCAAATAATTCTTACTGGGTTTCTGTGAGTGTTTGAATTAAATCTGAGCAATTAGGCAAGTATTTTCCTTCTTTTGTACTCTTTTGTGTTTATACTTATTATATAGATAAACAGATCCCTTCAAGGAAAAAAAAAACCAAAAACATGGAAAACCTCAAAGACACTAAGAGATAGATTTTTTTTTACAGTTACATACATATATTTGTTTTGTTTCCATTTCTTGTCAGTAGACATGAAAGCCATTCAGCAGTAGCACAATAACTGGAGAGAAAAAAAGGCCTGACCTTTAAAGAGCAATGCATGACTTCTTTAGAATTTACAATTAAACACAAGCAAACCCATGTTAATGTTAACTCTATAGCTGTGAATGACTCTAACTGGGGTCTGCAGAACCCTTGCTGTCGTCCTGAGAAGTGTTGGCTGCACTCATGTGGTCTTGGCCGTCTTCTGATAAAAAATGTGGATTTCATTATAATTTTGATTTAAACATTGCGTCCTGTGCTCTTCCAAATATTTTGCTTTAGGTATTACTTTTACTTTCCCAGTCATGTGTATTTTCTGATCCATCAACAATTATCCAAGCTGCTGCATTCATATGCATACCCATTTGATACTCTTTCAGCATTAAGAAAGTGATTTTGTGAAGGCTATATTGCTTCTAAGTTGTTATCAATGCATTTCTGAGATGTGTTTTTGGAAAGACTACCTGACTGCACTGGTGTTTTGACAACTTTTTCACTGCAGAGGCTGATTAGCCCATGCCAATTGGTTTGCTGTAAGTTCAGTTTGTCTGCAAGGAAGCCCTTCTTCATTGGCTAAATATACTATTTAGCAAATAAGATCCTTACCACTTAGTAGCCACCTAGAACTTACTATCACTGAAAAAATGAGTACTTTGGAATCAAAAGGCATGTAAATTCAGCCATAGGACCCTTCAGACATGAAGTTTGTTTTTGTGGATGGTGTGGAGCATCTGTGGCTATTTTTCTGATTGGATATTTTGGATTCTGTAAAAATCAGAAATAGTCTATATTAGTATAATTCCATGTTAATGTCAAGAATTTTGCCCTGAGAAAAGGTCAGATAGAATGAGCACTCTCTGATGTTTTAATAAAAGTTATTGGGCCACAAATAGGCAGAACAAGTGGTGGTTTGGGTTTTTTTTTTTGTTTTGTTGGGGCTTTTTTGTGTGGTTTGTTTTTTTTTTAGTTTTTATTTTTATGGGTTTCTTTGCTTCTTTCTTTGTTTTTCCATCAAGAGATATTCAAATTAGTGTGCATTTTTTTTAATTTTATATTCTATACACAAAAAAAGATGTCTTAATTGTTTTGGTTTTTTTTTAAATTTAGTTAGCAGGGATGAATCATGTCACTCAGCTTTAGCCATTTGAAGATTTAGACTTCTAAACTTGCCACAATGTAGTTGTAAACTTGTATACAACTCTCTCTCACTGAGCACAATATAAGTGAAATTCATATATCTGTAGTGTCAGAGTATTTTTATAGACTGCATTGAATGTTCTCATCTGGGTAGATTCTTCTGTTTTGACTAACTGGATAGAACAAATAACATGAAAGCAGATAACCTTAGCAAGTATATTTATTGTTTAGCAGTATGAGCATATTTTAATTTAATTTTCTCTTACTGTGTTTGAAAAAAAATAATAATTTTTAAATGTTTCTTGTAAGGTTTATGTGAGGTTTTTTTTACAACTCTCCATTGCCTTACTAACATTAATTCTACTGAAGTAAGAATCAAAGTAAACCCAGAAATAAGGGTTCAGGACATAGGAAGGTATAGATGAAATGTCAAAAACTTTCCAAACCAAACTTTTTTTTTTCTGAGAAATAACTCTGTAATAGACTAAATATTTTTAAAGAAAAAAAAAAATAAGGAAGAAAATAAAAAGGAATTTTGGAATGTCACTTTTTTATTCCAATGCAGGGTGAAAGAGATATTAGAATTTTCTATGGAAAAGAAGTTCCGGGAGATTTTGTACTGATCTGGAATACAAATAAACCAGTTTTCATGTAACTTTGCTTTCTAAATGTACAATGTCTACTTGTGTCATTAATCTACTTTTTCTTTAATTATATTTGTTTTTTAACTTCTATTACTTACTGTTTCAGATATGAGAAGCCTCTCTCTGCATTCTACCACTATTCCTGCTCTGCAGGTTACTTTCTTGCAGAGAAGTAATTAGCAATATTAAGTCTTTTTAAACTTATATACATATTAGCTGTAGAAGTGAGAAGAAGGGAAATTCTATTGCTTATGAACGGCATTCCAGGTCAGAAGTCTGTATCTACAATTAAAAAGTTGTTCCACAAGCACCTGTATGTGCAAGTGGATGCACAAGACTTGATCCCAGTGAACACTGAAGACACTTGTCCATATTTCCAGATGTATGTTTATCATCTACATTATGAGACAGCCTAGTACTCCATGCCATAGTCAGGATGTTAGTCTCTAAAATACACTTGCAAAGTTTCTGACCAATGTGATTTAAAATGGCTGTTAAGCTATATAAGGTGCAGAAAATTGGATTCATAGTGGACCCATATAGAAATTTGCTGCTATTTGGAAATGCCAGATATGGTTATATGTAATGAAGTGCAGGTGATGTTAAAATAATGGATTATTTAAGGTGAAAGACAACAGAAATTTTTCAAAAGCATGGACAAATGTCGATGGAACTTTAAGCTCCTCCTTAGTTACTTCATATTATTAGACCCGTTCTTAATAAAAGGTATCATTCATATAACCTGAGGCCTGTGATTTCACAGTGGAGACCAAAAGGATATCACTTTCACGGTCTCCGTCCATACCTCATGGTTAGTTAGAGGCAGCTAATTCTATTATTTCCCTTGTGCATGTTTCCACTCGAATTCCTGAGATATTTCTCTGCATTCATGAAAAAGTCATCACTTGTTACCAATACACAAAACAAATTATACAATTTCTTCTTACATAGATCCAGTCTTTTACACAGAACTCCTTTCCAGACACATTTAAAATATCACATATCTAAAGCTTTCTTCTTCATTGCCATGTCACCATCTTCCAATAGTACTGGACCAGGGTTAAGTAAAGTGAACTGAAATAAGAAGTAGCACTTTCCCTGTTTTTCTGTTCCTGTTTTTCCTGATAATCTTTTCTGTTTTAATTAATTCCACATGCATATTATTAGTGTTCATCTTTAACTTCAGAATTAATGAACTATTCATCTGATGAGCAATTTTTGTTCTAGAATAAATCCTCCCACAGAAATTCTAAAAAGAAAAAAACAGTTTTAAGCTTTCTTGGATGCAATCTTGATACACATTTATTTAAGAATTTCTATATTTTATGGTATGTAGTAAGGAACCCATTAAAAAAAAAAAACACAACACAAAAAAACCACAAAAAACCCCACACCAAACCAAAACAAAAAACCCCACAACCCCTACCAAATCTTCCTGGAACAGCTGCTGACTCTGAAAAATTGCCTGAATCTTCTGAAACATTGCCTGCATCTTCTTTTAAATACAGTTTATTTTTATTTGAATTTCTGGTTTTTAAATAGAGACATCACGTTTTGGACTCTGAACATTAGATTTAATTGACTTCTTTAGGCATGGCATGTGCAGTCTAACAAGGTGTTTTCGGGTCTTCCAAAACATCATATGGCTTTTTTATTTTAATTCAAAAGACCGATTACATATAAAAATCATATGCATAATACCTACCAAAAAGACAGTGATGTTTTCTGAAATGCTTATTTTCATAAACGTTTAATGTGTATTTTTGTGTTGAATGTGTGAAAGAAACAATTATTTTGATTTAGAGATTAATTTGCCTTAGTTTTTATGTCTGCTATGACATAAACTGGTAAACATTTAAAGAATTTAAGCAGAAGAAAAGTAGACAGGGAAAATTCCAAGGCAGAATTTTGCTACTTCCAGGAATCTGCTGTAAAGGGTTCCCCAGACTGAGTACTGTATTCACTACTTATGTATTTATATTCCTCTGTTGTCATCCAGAGTCTGTGAGTTCCACAACTACACACGGCATGAAAAAGAATATTATTATGTGTGTAGTAAACACAGTGTTTCTATATTTTATTTGGTTTCCTTTTTGGTCCTTTGTTGTCAGAAGTTGTGAGCAAATACTCTTATTTACCCTTTTGAATCTTTATTTTATGTTCATCTTTCATATCTCATCTTTGACTGTCCTTGTCATTATTCTCTCTACCTTTTTTCTAGCTCTAAGATACTTCATTAGAGAGGAGGTGATCAAAACTACAAATGGTATTCAAGACATAAGCAAATTATAGCACAAATAGCAGCAGCTTGCTGATATTTTTGTTTTATTTACAATTTCTTTCCTAACAATTTTTAACATCTTTCCCCTTTTGACTGCTTTAAGCATGGAGCTGACATATTTACAGACTCCACAGTAGCTCCAGTATCTTTTTCTTGAACAGTGATAAGTAGTTTAGACTTCTCTCTTTTCCTGATTTAGTCCTGATTACTAGTACTAAATTTAGGGTTTCTTTTCCTTCCTACATTTTCTCTAGACTAAGATGAGGAATGCACTGACACTTAAATTTATGCAGTATCACAGAGGGTCACATCCCTTTGTTGGCTCAATCCATTTGGTAAATATCTTCTGTTAACTTTTCATAACCTTTTAATTGAATTTGTTTAACTTTTAATGGGTCTCAAATCAGAGTATGTTTTGTTTGGATAATAAAATATAATATTATGTATAATTCTACCTTTTTCCCTCCATGTTTGCCTAAAATAATCTTCACACACTGAGCCAAATCTTAAGGGTAGAGTAGCTGTGAGATATAGTAAATGCATATTAATACAAGGGCAGAACTCTTACTCTATTAGAATTTTGAAGTGAAAGATATATGCAAATTTGTGTGCACACATATATGTATCTATATATGTACATATGCCATAGCTATACTAAGTGAAATTAATTGTGGTTTTATTTACATAGTTTGCAGTTAAGTCTATATTAATTTCTAAGGCTAAAGTCATCTGTAAGAAAGAGTAAGATGCATAAGAGAAATGGCAGGCTAACTAAATGGGTAATTATCAAGGCAGAATTTTCTTCAGTTTGAATTATTTGTCCAAATACCAGCACTTCATTCATATCATGATATAACAAAATTTACTGCTTTTTTAATCAGACAAAGGGCCTGAACGTCAGACTAGGAACTTTAATACAAAAACTATATTTTGTTATGTCTGATACTCACAATAGTGTCCGCAGATGCCTTGAAATGATCACTGACAGAGATATGATTTAGCCCTCATTTGTGCACAGGTATAGCAAACGGATCACGCAATTGTTCTATTTATTTTCTCAGTATAATTTGTAATGGACTGAACTCTAAATGAGTGTAGAACAGGATATGGGGTGTGCACAGAAGATATGAGGCATGCACAGTCTTTTATTTGTGTTTCAGGTCAATAAAATGTTCCTTTAAAAATTAAAAAAATTAAAGCATTGCATAAGGCCAGGATGTTTTCTGACTGCATATATGACTGCATCACTGTACCTTTAAAATCTGGAGGTACGCCACACAGTTTAGTCAGTTACATAGACAAGTATTTGTCCTGAATATTAAGTCTTATCACAAAACTGAAGAATATGTTACCTAGGGTGGCATTTTTAACTGCCAGGAAGAAACAGGTTTCTTGTTCAAATCATTGTAAGACTTACAATGACAAGTGAGTGGATAGACTTCTATAGAAAAAATTGTGTTAAGATATATAATCCCACTGGAATGTTTATCAAAATCAGGTTAAAATTATTGTAGGAAAATGACATAAAATAAGGAAAAATTCCACTAAATAGTCTGAGATGAAAGTAGTAATAGTTTCTTTTCATTTTTAATTTCTTTTTAATATTTTCTTCCCGGAAGTACATTTTTAAAGTAAAAAAAAATATATCAATAATATATATATATTTTAACATTTTAAAATTATAAATCTCAGTAGATCTTAATAAAATTCCTGTGAGAATTCTCTTCACTGAAATTAAAATTCATAAACTCTGCTTTTGGGAGCTCAAATTTTTTTAAAAACAAAATGATTTGCAATTCAGAAAATTCATATAATATAGCTTTTAAATGAATGGTCCAAATACCCTGGTATGGCCCAGGACAGA